>NC_141144.1:28863760-29085010 GCF_053477565.2 Lygodium microphyllum | reverse complement strand
ACTTGCCTTTGGTAGAATTTGCATATAGTAATATAGTGCATAGTTCCACTCGTAAGACTCCATTTGAAATTGTGGAGGGTGGCAAGAAAGTGCTCTCTATTTCACACACTAAGGATACGATATTTTAGGCCGATCTTTATGTGGAGAACATGGGTGCAGCCTATGAGAAGGTTAAGTATGCACTTTAAAGTTTAGAGAAAAAGCAAAAGAGGATAGCTGATTTCCATAGACGTGCTTTGTTTTTTGCAAAGGGTGATTAAGTATTGCTTTGTTTTGAAAAGGCAAGGTTGAAAAAGGTGAAAGGTAGAGAGAGTTTGTGTCCAAAGCTAAGTATGACTTATTATGGGTCCCTCTAGGTGTCAAAGAAGATCAAGGATATTGCTTATATGTTGAAATTGCCTCCACACTAGTTGATACTTGATGCCTTTCATATTAGTTTGTTGAGGCCTTTTCATGGTGATGTGGTAGAGGATGTATTTGCTGAAATTCAACTAGAGGTTGAGGAGCTGGATGAGATGTTGGTACTCAAGCAAATTTTGGCACATAGAGAGAGAAAGATGAGATGTAAAGTTTCTAGGAGATAGTGAAGTTCGGAATTACTCACCAATGGATGCTAAATGGATGGAAGGGAGTGACTTGGTAGACCACTCTCAATTGTCAGAGCCAACTTTGGATCAGGCTTAGTTAAGTTTAGTAGAGCAAGGGTCCAAAGCGTTGCTTGATGCTTAGGGGGGAAGTAGCAGTTCCACTCTTCTAGCTAGTGATGGACAGCTCTAGTGTATAGTAGTGGATCTTCGATATATTCAACATGCCTCTAAGGTACTATTTGCTAACAATATATTTGCTAAGAGGTCACTACACAAGTGTACTAGTCACTGCAGTTGATATGCGGATGGATATAGTTTTTACTATGGCTTTGAAACTATACATTTGCATCAGATTATGATCATCAGTTGTTGCTAGTTTTCAGTGGGTATCATTAGTAATCAGTGGTATTCAACTGATTTTTATGGACAATTCAGGGTTATTGGATGCCATTGATAGTTTAGCCATGGCTTATGTTGAGTTTATGCTTTAATATGGTTGCCTGGTCAGAACACTTTGTTAGAATTTGCCAATTTTAGACAGTGCCCATGTAACTCGTGTGGTATGGACACTTATCAAAGTGTCAATGTAGTGTGTATACACTTAGTGTCTTTAGACTTTAAAGTAGTGACACTAGGGTCTAGTGTAAGTTAACCTAACTCTAGTTAGTTGATGGAAGATTAGTTAGGTCAACCTATGACCTAAACTAGAGTTGTACTTTTATTCTATCTTTTAGTTCAATAAAAACATTCTACTCTCTTGCTTTAGCTCACTCATTGTCACTATCTCTCGTTTCTCTCTCCTCCATAGCTTGTGCATTTCTCACATTTAGTATCAAAGCAGCTTTTGCGTGGGTTTCATTCGGCCACCGCCAACCATTGCTGCCCTGCTTGAGGTCTTGTTGCCACTAGCTTTCATTCTTGTGAGGAGAAGTTGCACACTAAATAGTGCCACCCACTTGCTAACACCACTGTTGCTGCCTCGCCTCTCTATCGTGCAACGCCTGGACCACATGTAGCATAGCTTTGCCACCTAGATAGTGCTTGCATCTCCCTTGCTGTCTAGTTACAGTGCCCAGAAGTGCCACCTACACTCAAATTTGCTAGTGCGTCGCCTAGTCACTAGGCCGTTGCCTGGTAGTGCGGTTGCTCCTTGTTTGCACCTGTCACCTTGGCCGCTAGCGTGCATTGCTTCCACCTGGACCACCTGCATCATTATTGTTGCCTTTGCCTATGCTTCCAGCAATTGCAACGTTGCCTACATCTCTTGTAGTTGTGCGTGCAACTGCACCTCCTACTCTGCTAGTGCAACTTTCACATGCTGCGAGGGCTATGCTTTCATTGCGGTCTGTGTTGTGCCCACAGCGCTGCCAACTTGCAGCTCCTCCTCCTGGACAATGCTTCCCACTGCTCAACTCCACCCACCAAAGGTCTCAAGCTGTGCGTGCACATCTCAAGGTGCCCAAAATTTGGGGCTTTTGCTTGAATCAGCTTCATACGCTTTTTGGTTTAGAGGCTAAGGCACACATCACGAGGCGGATTACAACTATTGATTCTTGTCGGCATGTGTTAAGGCAACATTTTGTTAGAAATTTGGATTCTAAGATACACATTTCTTCAGTTTCTTTAAAATTTTGGGAAGAAATTTGGGGCTTTTGCCCAACATGCATTCCAAGGCAGGGAACATGTGTTAGAATAGCATTATCTTGTTGCATTAGTCAGATTTGGTAGTGAATTTTGGGGATTTTCAATAAAATTGGAGAGATTCAACATAAAATTGCTGTAAATTGTCTTTTTGAGCATGTGTTTCGAGGCGAGTGTGATACAAAAGTGTAATGTTGTAAATTGCAAACTGAGTGCTCATTTGTGCAAGCTTGGGCACATTTGTCAAGAATTATGACAGTTTGGTACTTGCATTTTAATTTCATGTGGGAATTTTTGGTACTCAAGAGAGTACATTCTATACTTCAATGTGAAGTATTTGGTTGTTGTGCATCATTGGTAACATGGCATGTTAGGGGCATAATGATCAAAGTAGCGTCCTTGGTGTACTCATTCAGGATGACAAGTTTGCTCGATGGCACCAACTACCCTTTGTGGAGGTTCATGGTGCATAACCTTGTTGTGGCGAAGGATTTGTGGGACTATGTCATAGGTAATTTGTAGCGACCAGGAGGTCTTGCACTTTAGACACCTTAGCATCATGCGAGAGGATAGATTGTTGGTGCAGCACCCCCTCCCCCTCCTATTGAGTAGTAGTGGAGTTGGGACTTGAAGGATGCACAGGTCCTATCTTTGATTGCCTTGTCAGTGAAAAGGGCTTTAATTTTGCACATTCGGTCTTGTAGGACCTCAAAAGCAGCTTGGAATGTGCCAGAGCATATGCTTGCAACATGTAATGATGTGAGGATATCTTATCTCTGCAAAGAGCTAGCTAAGGTAAATATGGATGAGGATGACAGTATGACATCTCACCGCACACACATATAGGATTTGCGTGAGTAGCTACTTAATGTTGATGAGGTCATTCGGGATGGAGAATTGGTAAACATCACATTGAACTCACATGTTGAGACGTATCTTGGATTCCATACCTCGTTGATGTTATCTTACAATCCCTTACATTTGTGGAATTGGAAAGCCTCTTATTGGAAGAGGAGGCACAAACTCAGAAGAATGTTGCATTACGTTAAAGTGATGTGGTTATGCTCTCAAAGTATAAAAGCAAAGGGAAAGTCAAGTAGAATGTGAAAATTCAGCAAAAGGCTGATGTGGGAAGCCATCAAATAAGGCTGCCCAAGACACAAAAAAAGTCCAAGAAAAAGGGGAAATGTCATTATTGTAAAAAGATTGGTTATTATACATATGAATGCAAGAAACGATTACTCTGGTTTGGCTATCTAGGAGACATCAGCCAATAGATCTTTTGATGGTGATGCTTCAGCCAACTTTGTGGAGGAGAACTATGCAATTCTTACATGCAGTTTCGATTCTTTAGTGGCTGATTCAGCATTTAATGCTGTTGAAACGCAGCATACATGGTATTCTGACAATGGCGCATCCAAACATATCACTTCTAGAAAGTCTCTTTACATCTTTGCATTTAGCTCTTGCAGAAAAGCATGTTACATGTGCGAACAACAACAATTATGATGTATGTGGCATCGGTTTAGTCATATCTACTGCTCTGCAGATGGTTCTGATTTCATGTTTTTGAATGTTTCTTTTGGGTGTGGCATCACAAAGAATCTGTTGTCTATATTTGCTTTCAATAAGCATGACTTTTAGGTCATCTTTAAAGATGACAAATGCATTGTTAGAGACAAAGGGATGGATTATGTACTCAAGGTATTTGGCATCTTGTATAAGGTTCTCTTTTTGTTGGATATGTATGATAGATGGTTTCATGATGCTTTGGAAGTTGGTAATATTTCACTTGCAATGTAGAATGCGGTGCTATGGCATGCCCGCTATGGACATATGAGCTTTGGTACTGTGATGATCCTTTTGCGGTGCTAGATGGTAGATGCATTGCGTCCAGTGGACCCCACCTCCCCATGTATGTGAGAGATGTATTTTGGGAGAAATGTACAGGTTTGCTTTCAAAAAGGATGGTGCAGTATGTGCTGTTTGGAAAATGCAGCTTATACACTCAGATGTTTGGGTTCCCATGAGGATACATGTACTTGGTGGTCATCTTTATTTGTTACCTTTATTGATGACTACTCTTAGTATACATAGGTGTACGGTTTGAAAGTAAAATCTGATGTGTTTATGCATTTTAAACCTCTTGTTGCAAAGCTTGAGGCTGAAATTGGCTTGAAGGTGCAGACAATTTGCATGGATAGAATTTCTACAATTACTTTTGTCCACAATCCATGCTGGTTTCTTTCTTATTATCCATGATTCATGAGAGTGCATTTCATTTTGTTGTCAGACTATCCACATTACAGATGAATGTAATCATGCCTCTTGTAGTCCATATGATATATAACTACATCTCTTCATGATCATTTTCTTCATTGTTCTCTAGCTTAGGAAATCAATGGCCAAGGTTGTGATATACCATTTTGGAGGATGAGTCCCAAAGATAGTTATTTATGAAATTGATGACGTTATATTTTCTGTTTTATAGTGACAAATGGCTCATTTTCTGTGTATCTCACTTAGCTACAATCGTAAAACTTTGGATAAATTTGAAGGAATCCTCATCCATATCATTGTGATGAAAGCTCAAGTGAGGATGCTAATTGTTCACAGAATATCCTTGGATTGGCTATTATAATAGTTGGCTTGAGCTTTAGAGTTTGAAGTCAATACAATTGAATGCTCTCGTTTGTAATGTTAACTTACAGTGAATGGGCGGAGCTGCCTTTGCATCAAGCCCATCTGCTCTGGTTCTCACTCTGCTATTTTTGGCCATATTTAATGGTTCAAACCACTTGTTTCAAATAATGTGCATATCATAATCTGAACTTTTGGAGGAAGATTGCCAATTGCACAGCTGCATACCTGATTTGACCTAATTAGTATATCTGTTCTGCTCAGTTTAGGAGTTTTAGAGTAGATCTTATGTAGAGAAGGAAAAGCTCTGTTGCACAGCTGCATACCTGATTTGACCTAATTAATATATCTGTTCTGCTCAGTTTAGGAATTTTTAGAGTAGATCTTATGTAGAGAAGGAAAAGCTCTGTTGTTACAATATGAGCTGATTAAGTTGTTTTTTGGTCTTTGCTATTTGCATTTGAGAATTTGATCAAAGCAATAAATTTTCCAGGCAGCATTGAAGAAAGGTACCCTTGCTTGGAGGCGAGTTGTAGCAGCTTTTGGTACATGTATACTGCTAGAAAATGGGGAAGTTGATCGTGTGAAGCTAGGAGATATTATTTTCTCTGACCCTGCAAAACGCCAAGTGTTAAATTCGTAAGTATTTTTCTTTTTTCTTTCTAAAAGTCTTCAAGAAAAATAGTATATCATCATGTTGTAGATTGGTAAAGAAACTGAATAGATGAAGTAGGGTAAAGACCCTTAATGTTAGATTGAGATTTAGAGAGGTGATGTTAGCACATATGTAAAGTTTGCTTCAACTAGTAAAGAGCTTTCCACAAACAAAATACCGTATCTTTATGGTTTACAAGAGAAAATCTGGGAGGTTGCTTCACATAGACTTCCTCCTACAAGTAATCATCTAGAAAGACAGTTTTGACGTCTATATGATAGAGCAGCCAACCATGTCGGCGGCTAGTGCAAGTAACAGGTGGAATGATGTCAACTACAATGTGGGTGTAAAGGTTTCTTCATAGTCAATGCCTTGTTTTTGTCGAAAATCTTGTAGTTCAAAGTCCCATCATCTTTCAATTTGGTCCTAAAGTTTCATTTAGTCCCAATGACCTTATTGTGGCTTGGGCGATCTACCACTCTGGATACCATAGAGTCTCTTGTCAACTCTTCAACCGTGAGTACACGTTGTTTCTATACGATGACCCATTTGATTTTGCACTTAATGCACCCAAGCTAAGATGTAGATGAAGATAAGTGTAATGCACCATTAATGGCGGTAGTCTATGTTGGCTCACAAAGACTAACATGAATCAATCTAAGGGGCTTTTTAGCTCTATGTGTGGTTTGCTAAGAGGGAATAGTGTGTGATGCTATTTTCCTTGCTTTTTAGGCAGAGAAGGCCCTCAACCATCTGATGGTGTGATAACTCATAAAGTGAGTTATATCCAAGGTATCCAAAGTGGCAATGCCAAAGATGCTCATCATTTGTAGGTTTCCGTGTAGTGGCTAAAGCTTAAAAGCACTAGAATTTAGAGCCCTTGACGGGTCACTGTCGGCTTGGATATGAAATGAGTCATCATATAGAGGCCACTAGGTTGTGTCTCATTGCAAGCAATCACTAAACTATTTTGAGAGTCTATGATCTTGATTGTGGTCGTAGTAAAGAAAATTGCTTGTTCCAATGTAGGGGTTCTAGTCATGGATTTCAACAAGGTTATGTAGTATTTTGTATACACTTGTTCCGTATCATGAGTGACCTATGTCTAGGGTATCTAGCATTGCTAATCTAGGATATAGAGGGAGTAAAGTACTCGTTGACGATTCAAAAAGTGATAGTGGTGATAGTTCCATCTTTGAGTGTAGAATAGTCGTGGACTATGACTCGTCTATTGAAGTATGCTATTGAAGATTTTTTTTAAAGCTAGTTGGTAGCAAGTGCCACCTGCAGTTGCTCAGATGAGCTGAATTGGACCTTAAAACATCACTTCCGGAGGGGTACTACTCAAGTAACATTGCCTCAAGTGCCAGTAAGAGCTACCTAAATGGAGTCCTTGAGGGTATGCATGGGGTGGTGATCTCCACAAGGAATTTGCAAGCTAGAGACGATACGTTATGGCTATTTGAAATCAGCTTTTGGAAGCCTGAAGGGTAGTAAACGATATTTTAGCAAACACTTAATTTAACTTAATAATAAATTCAACAAAAAAACTCCATACATAATTGAAGCTAGAGTGCTCTTGACCATGCATTTATACTTGTTGGCTCCAAAGGTTGGCACCCCTTTCAGTATATCTTTAGATTATTGAAATATACTTGAAATTGGTTACAAATGGCTGTACTTTAGTGATTTCTTGTGACATAACTGATCCACGGGTGCACATTGGCCTTGACACATTCACTGCTGGTCTCCAATCAGTTGTAGAGTGTTCGAAACGTGGAATGAAAACTTTAGCCTACCAAACCCAAAAAATGACAATAATGATCTGAATCTAATTTTTTAGAGTATTTGTTGAGATAACTTTCTTGTATAGTCTCCATGTAGTCCCACCCTATTTCTCTCACAAATGAGGGGATTTCTCGTGATGAAATTGTGAGAATGTCGCTATCTTCGTGATAAAATTGCTTAAAAAGTGCACTAGGCTTGAGATTTCAAAGAAGAAGAAAGGATCTTAGCCCATAGTGCTTCCATAACTCATTTTCTTGATATTTAGCTTAAAACCAATAGCATATCTTGTTGTATATGGAGTTATGAGGCTATCCAATGGAATCCCCATGCCTAGAGGAGAAAAATTAGTGGTTGTTCACATTCCATCTATGTTGTAAGCTCATTCCATGGTTGAAATATGTAATATTTTGGAGGAATAAAGATAAGAGTGGTTGTCTTCAAGCTTGGGTTGCCCCAAATGAGAGAGAAGAATTCCCAAATAGCCAAGATAAGCTTTCCAAATGAGTAACCAGTTGCTCCTTAATTTTGATTAAGATCTAATTAATCACTTAGTCATCAATGATAATTGAGTTACACATTGGGCAAAACTTTAGCTAAGGGTCTACTTAATAGCTTAAGTGCCCTAAGTGAGCTGGTTACTAGGTGAAACTTTCAGAGTAACTCAGTTCTAAGATGCAAACTTTCAATTTAATGAAAGTTTTACGTTGCATCTTGCTCATTTACCCTTGGCTCTATACCACATGGTTTCCATAGTTTCGCAATGCATGCCTCAGTGTCAAATCTTTCACTGCCGGTGCAATGGTCACTATGCTTGCATTGTGTTGTTGTAAGTGTATTGCACAAGAGGTAGAAACTATTTTCATTTCGTTTTATGCTTAGACACATAGCATTTTAAAAGATCTAGAACAGAAGCATTTGCTTCTTTAGACTCCTCATTTGTTTGTGGATGAAAAGAAGATGAGAACTTCAGGGTGGTAACCATATTCTAAAAAATCTCTCTCTAAAAGAGACTCATCATACGAGGATCCCTATCACTCACAATAGACTGTGGCTAGTCATGATATTTAAAGATGCTTTGTGTCAATAATCTTGCCATGTGATCCGCAATTATCTTTTTTATCATTAGAATTAAATGAGCTTGTTTGCTAAACTTGCAAATAATGGTCCATATGGATTTTTTCTTGTAGGTGTCCTAGGAAGATCAAACATAAAATCCATGGCTATGTAGTTCCATGGTCTATCAAAAATAGGCAAGGGCTGCAACAAACCCCAAACTCGACCTTTTGACATACAATGCATGTGCACACAAAGTGATCCAGATTACGTCTCAAAGCTGGCCAATAAAAGAAAGTCTCAACTGCTTTTATTGCAGCATCAATGGCACGATGCCTTGCATATGGAGGTGCATGACTTTCAACCATAACCTTGGCCCTTAATTGCTTTGTAACACATAATCGATCATGCATGATAAAAAAGTCCTCTCTAAGAGTAAAGTGCTCATGGTGCTGACCATTTGATAATAGATCATAGACTTTAGCGAAGTCCTTATCCTCTAGATACTGTGTCTTCATCTCATCTAACTCATGAAATGCTATAAACATTGTTGAAACTGGTGGTTTTCTACACAAAGCATAGGCCTCAACATTCTTTTACTATAATTGGTCTATGACTTACAGAAGGCGGTAGTCCCTTCAATTGATACCTGGTCTTTTAACATATAGACACAAACAGAGACCGCATTTTCTCACTCAACACCAGATTGGCCCCGAAGACCGGCGCCCCTTTCAGTATTTCTTTATCAATTAAAAGATGGAAGGTTACGAAAAAAAAAGTTCCAAAGTATAAAACCTGTGAACAGTTGGCTTTCATCTTTTTCGAGTAAATCTCAGCTGCATAAGGACACTAAAGCATATCCAGCACAATATTCCTTTCTGAGTAAATTTTAGCTTCATAAGGACAATACGACATATCCAGAACAACATCCTAAGTAGAAAAACACTTTCTGTGACCATAACTCAATAATTCAAGTGTAGAATTATAATTTGCAGTGATCTATTCCATACCAATTGGACTACAAATCCTTTGACCCTGGCATCATTCCGACAGTAAAACAGTCCCAGAAACAACACTAAATCAGATCTGAAAACCCTATTCTTGTTTGGCATGGTAATCACTTTCTTTAGTTCTTGCATTGGGGAAGCAATCAGCTACTCCTGAACCTGGACAGTGAGGCTCTTGCCTCAATAGAAGAGCAAAGAAAACTCAGAGCTGTACATTCGATGCAATCAGCCCATCATGCAAAGCATTTCCTTTGAGAATAGAGAGAGAGTTGACCAGAGAGAGCAAGCTCTACCTCCGTACATGAGTCAGAGAAGAAGAAGTACTCTCTATAGTTGATGTACTTGTAGCAATCTGCCCTCAACCTGTGAAAACTTCACGTTCAAATTTGCCTCCCCTGCCTATTACGTTTTTAAAAAAAATGCTCTCTCTTTCTTTTAGGAATTTGTGCCCAAATTGTGACACATGACATACACGCAACAAATTTTCCGTTAAAACCTTCCGGTCTAAAATTCTCCATGATCAGTGCAAAATTTGACCTTTGTATAGACTAGAGAATTAATACTCGTGTAAAAACGAAGATAATGACGCGAACAGATCCTAGGGTCCAAAAATAGTAACTTCCTAAATTTTAGGGATGGTGACCCCTGCATTCCTCAAGTTGTTATGAGCAACTTTTAGCATTGCAACCACATCAAAAAGTGTAATGTGGCTCAGTTACGGTGACTTTTTTTTTCCATGGGCATTCTTGTTAAGAAACACGGATCTAGAGCTATGCTAGGTATAAATATAAAACATGATTGAGATAAAGAATTATAACTCAAGTGAATTAGGTTTCAAGATAGATTAACTTGGACTCGTAAACACAATCTTGAGTGACACAGAATTATTGTACTATTTCATTGAAATGAGTGTCAACAAGTACATGCCTTTATAGCTTTTGGATAGTACTACTCCTCACTGCGCTTATGGGATTTTAGACTTCTCTTCCTAAAGCATACATCATTGTCTCTCCCTCATACAAATCCACTTATGGGCAAGCCTCTTTTGGGCATTCATGTTAAGCATCATTTGCTATTCTCAACACCCCCCTTCAAATGATGAGTCTCTATCCTTGCTGGCTTTTGCCCCCCCTGCATGTAAACATGGACCAAGAGACTAGCTCTTTGGCTGCCTAGTCAAGTTAAGGCTTGAAACTTTGCATCTTGGTAGGGTTTTACGTCCACTATGGGAAACACGATCCACTAAGAGAGATCCTTTGTTGTCAACAACGAAAAGTGCTTTATCTTCTTTATGCTTCTTTGGCATTCTTTGCTTTTCTCGATTTTTTGGGCCTTTTTTGTTGTCTTTGTCTTCATGCTCTTTTTCTTTGTTGTGTTCTTTATCCCTTTTGTTGATGCGTGGTGCTTCTCTTTTTTCTTCAGTCTTTTTCAAATGTTACAGCCACCTTGCCAGTCGCATGTCCTCCTATACTCCTTGCCCATGCCTCTTCAGCTCTTGATAGACGGTGCTTACATTTACTGCTGGTGATAAAGTTGTTAGCTGGCTCAATCCCCGTGGTTTTGCGGAGTTCACTGCGGCTTCTCTGAAGTACACGGCCAAGAGGCCAGCAGAATGTTCTGCTGTAGATGGATCCTGCTTGCCTCTTGCAGGGCTTACAGACCTGCAATCAATACATGATGTTGCTGGTGTAAAACTTGATGGAAGCAGTACAGCCAAAAACCTTCTTATCACAGCTGCATTAGGCGGTGTTGGATTGTATGCTGTTCAGATTGCAAAGCTTGGCGGTACCCATGTGATAACAACTTGTGGAGCTCGTAACATAAATCTTGTAAAAAAGTTAGGTGCTGATGAAGTTTTAGATTACAAAACTCCTGAAGGAGAGGCACTTAAGAGTCCATCTAGTCGTACATATGGTGCAATCATTCACTATACAATTGGGATTCTGTGGTGCAATTTTAGCCCAAATCTTAAGCATATAGCCAAAGTGATAGATCTCACTCCAAATGCCAAATCTTTGGCAACCACTGCTCTTAAGAAATTGACCCTATCAAAGCAAAAGCTGGTTTCATTTATGATGTCGGCAAATGCGAAGTATCTGGAACTGCTTGTAAATCTTGTGAAGGATGGTAATTTGAAGATAGTGGTTGGCCGCAAAATCCCTCTTTGTATTTTCCAATCTACATGATTCACGCTTGTAGCTTCAAGCTTTACTAGAATCTCATCCTTCTTGGGTGTCGGAACCGGTACCTCTACGTGCTTGAGAGCAGAGGGGCCGCCGCTGTAAGACGAGTACTGCACTGCACTCATGAGATTGTGAGCCATGACGATGGAAGTCGGCAACAACTTTGGAAGATACACGCAAGACGAAGATAGGCTTCTAAGGATGGATCGATGGTGCTGAGATGACAGGTTGGGAATGATGGTGGGGAGGATGAAGAGCATCATCTCTCCCTTCTCTCTTTTTAGTCTTTGAGAGACAAAAGTAGACCCTTGGACCAAGCTGTTCCCCTTGCTTAGCTCCTCCAATGCGAACCTCAAACCATGCAAAGAAGAATAAATCACACTACTAGCTTAGCTCAGCCATGGCTCTGATACGATGTTAAGAAACATGGATCTAGAGCTATGCTAGGTATGGTGGACGGAGGTTATAAATATAAAACATGATTGAGATAAAGAATTATAACTCAAGTGAATTAGGTTCCAAGATAGATTAACTTGGACTCATAAACACAATCTTGAGTGACACAGAGTTATTGTACTATTTCATTGAAATGAGTGTCAATAAGTATATGCCTTTATAGCTTTTGGATAGTACTACTCTTCTCATTGTGGTTATGGGATTTTAGACATCTCTTCCTAGAGCATACATCATTGTCTCTCTCTCATATAAATCCACTTATGGACAAGACTCTTTTGGGTATTCATGTTAAGCATCATTTGCTATTCTCAACAATTTTTACATGTGCATCATCTGTCTTGGCCAGGCTCATTGTCCTACACCATCTCCATTCGTTAAGCACATAGTCTCAAACTGGCATTCTATTTTTCATTGCCCATTCAATCTAGTCCCAAGGCTCTAGTCCAATTTGTACCAATGGCTGCCTCTTTTGGCCATGCAAAGATCCTGGCTTAATCCAAGAGAATTCTGGGGGTAAAAAGCAACAGGAACTAAAGAAAAGAAAACTAAAATGTTTTTATAAGTAAATAAGGAAAGCAACTACAAAAAGCATCACCACTTGGTGACATACTCTCCTCTTGAAAGAAGCAAGCAACCTCGATTGCATGCCACACATGCTAACGGATGACACAGGACGATAACAAGATTCCCCATGTTATTAGTGCCATCGCATGTAGCACTTACTAATAGATGACACAAGGCGATGGTAGGAGTTTTTCCACTACCATTTGTGCCTTTGCAAGTTCAAGTTCACATAGGTGGAGGATCACATCCTGTATCCAACTATGGTTACTAGGAGCCTTTCTTATATACATGTTTCCGGATGCAACACAGGGTGATAGCATGTATCCCCGAACTATGTGTCACAACATGTATAATCATTCAACTGAAGTGTAACAAATACAACTTCAAAGCACTGAGATTTCATTCAATGATACACATGTTAATGCTAAGTGTAAACCATACATTGTGTATTATTTAATGAGATGCAATATTCAACTGTACAATAGAGAATGTACATTGCTTCAAAAAGCATTCTAAGTCACTGTAGGTTCCAACAAGAAAGCTTCTCGGTAAAGTTGCAATAACTGAGGCGAATTTGCCAAGTTAGCCTCTTCCATCCATTTGGCATCGATTGGTGAATAGTTCTTGAACTTCACAAAAAATCTTGTTGTAACTCTACCTTTCACTTTGCTATCCTTATGTGTCAGGATCTGCTCAGGAACTAGAATCTCATCTAATTCCTCTACTTCAGGCTCTTCCTCTTGAACCATATGTTCTGGCACTTCACTTACCATGTGCTTTCACTTAACTTTTTTCCTTATAGGAATGAAATGCGCGTGTTTGCTTAATCTGCAAGATAGTCCAGATTCCATCATTCCCTGAAGAAGTTCTTGGAAGATAAAAAATGAAATCCATGGCAATACTTTCCCATGTCTTTCTGAAATAGGCAGTGGTTGCAATAACCTTGGTGCCTTCTATCTATCAAATTTGACCTTTTGGCATTCAAGGCAAGATCTGACATATGCATCAACATTAGATCTCAAGGCTGGCCAATAGAAGAAAGTCTCTACTGCTTTGATTGTGGCATCTATACCACGATGTCGTGCATACGGTGGAGCATGACTTGACTTTTTGGCCTTAACTATTTTGTAACGCATAGTCTTCCATGCATCATGATAAAGCCTTCTTTGAACACATAATGATCATGATGCTGGCCATTGATCATCTGTTCATAGATTTCAGAGAAATATTTGTTATGAGCATACTGCTCTTTCATATCATTGAATTCATGGTGATAAGAAATTGAAACAATTGACACCTATGGTTTGCGAGATAAAGCATCTGCAACTACATTCTTCTTGCCTTTCACATGCACTATCTAAAAATGAAACATAGATAGGACCCAACGAATGTGTTTCTCTCACAATATAGCATGTGTGAGAAAGTATCTAAGTGTTTGATGGTCCATTTGCACTACAAAATCAGTACCAAGCAAATAGTGCTTCCAACTAGAAAGTGTATGGATCACAACCAATGACTCTTTTCTCATAAATTTGGTAAGTCCTTTCAACGACAGAGAGTACTATACTCTCGTATGCCACAACTCGGCCATTCTGCATTGTGTTGGGTGTAAGGCCCTTTACGCGCTCTCTCGTGTATATATTACTTCACATATGTGAACCCACCCTAACGGGTGTAAGTGTACCGTACCCTAAGTATAAATATATTATTTCATTCTTTGTGTGTACCACACTGGTACACACCTATTCGACGACTCACTCTCACTCTATCATTGTCAAACACTCTTTAGCTCTAAGTCCTTAAACTCCTCGATTACTGTGCTTGCTCTCAATTCTCTTTCTCGATTTGCTTCCGCTTTGACTCAGCAAACTGGTATCAGAACCAATGGCTCACGCAAGCAGACTATCGGTTTATCAGGCTATTGAGGAGTAGGCGACACGTGGCGAGTAGACAGATAGGTAACAGTCGACGGCAGACTGATGACAAGTCAGACGGACTATGTGATAGGTGACAGGCGACCATAGTCTGTGTGACAGGTGACAGACGACCATAGTCTAGCCTAGGCGACTTGCAGGTTTCGGGACTAGTACGCAGTCAGGACAACACGACAGGATCTGCATGCGGCCAGACGGACGAGACCTTAATGCCACGTCAGACGGGTTGCACGACGATCGACGGGCTGCACGACGACGACCTATATGTGACGGGCATCCCGTCACACGAACGGGGCAAAAGGTCAACGGCCCTTTTGTTTTAATTTTTCTTCACCTTATTTTTCCCCTTCTACCAAGTGTTCACACCTATAAGCACAGAGTTCAAATCTGTGCAAATCTTTGTCTTAAAATTTGGGGCTTTTTCCAAATATGGTACCTAACACATATTGCAGTGATCTCTGGACCATAATTTGCAGACATTGAGTGCACAGGCCTCAGAAATGTTTTGGGGGTTCTCAAATGTAAGTGAAATTTTTGCTTGGATGAGCCAATTTCTTGGAAATTGTGCACTGTGGGACCCCGAAATTTTGGGCTTTTACAGAAATTGTGAAATTTCTGCAACATTAGCTCGCATTTGATGCTTGGGATGATGTATTTATGCAATTGGAGCACATTCACTGCAGAAATTTTGGGGCTTTTCACATTGGTGATGTATTGTTGAGTCGTGTTGAGAGTGGACAATGAAATTTGCAGCAGATTCACTATTGAGTGGCAGTCTTTATAGTTTTGGATGCTTCAAATGTTGAAAAAGGGCAGTTTCTCTTGGTACATGCATTGCTGAATACTCATTATGTAGTGAAACAGTGGTAAATACAGCAATTGGGTCATTGCATTTGGGAATTTTGGTGATGTACTATTGAAGTGGGAGCTATCCACAATGCAAATGTATCAGATTTGATTCCTGCACATGCTGTAATCAGTACTTGAGATTGAAATTTGCAGCTACATTTGCTTCTTGGACACTTTGGAAGTACAAGAGTGTGTACTTGCTGTTACAATTCAGAAACCTCGCTATTAGTTGAAAGCATTCAGTCCATTATTGCAGATGTGTATTCCTGAAAATGGCTGGTAGTGCATCTACATCTAACACAAAGAATCTCTTTGAGATTCGTAAATTTGACGGGAATGATTTTGATCTTTGGAAAGATCGTATGCAGGGTATACTCTTTCTAAAGGATTGTGATGATGCTTTAGAAGAACATAAGCCTGTTGCTTTGTCAGATGAGGATTGGACTAAGATGAATAAAACAACCATTACTTACATTAAAATGGCTGTCACAGATGACATCTTGGTTGATATAAAGGGACTTGATACTGCCTATGTAGTCTGGGAAAAGCTTAAGGCTTCTTATGAGAATACAACTCCTGTCAATCAAGTACATCTCATGCGGAAGTTGGTCAACTTGAAGCTTGATGAGTCCAAACCTGCTTCAGAGCATTTGAATGCTTTCACTGGTATTTTGAGTCAGTTACAGGATGTAGGTTTGCCAGCTTTTGATCCTAAATTGAGGGCTATCTTCTTGCTCATGACCTTGCCCGATTCATGGGAAGCATTGGTTGTGTCATTGAGCAATAACCCCAACTTGACATTTGATGGTGTGCCTGGTTCTATTCTGAATGAAGAGATTAGACGCAAGGCAAGTGGGGAAAATAGTGGATCAGCCTACAATGTAAGAGGAAGAGCTGAAAAAATGTATAAAGCTGCAAATAAAAACAAAAATCGCAGCAAAAGCAAGGAAAAACAGCAAGATGTAACTTGTTATCAATGTGGTCGCAAAGGGCATAAAAAGCCCGATTGCAGGTACTTTAAAAAGGAACAAGAACGTAAGAAGCAGGCTAATGCAAAAGCCAAAAAGAATGACAAGGATGACAGCTCTAACCCCAAAGAGATAGAGAAAGCAAATGTGGTACCTATTGTTGTTATTGAGGAGATAGAAGATGATAAAGATGCTGATTTGCTGGTTGCATTTTCAGATCCGCTTGCTATGACAGTGGAGGACATGTTTATCACTAAAACAGATATGATAGATGCTTTGTTGTCAGCTCATGATGGTTTGTCACAATCGTGGATTATTGACAACGGTGCTTCTTTTCATGTAGCCCCATCTTTGGAGTGTTTTTCTACTTATGCAGAAGGTAATCTTGGAAAAGTCTACCTTGGCAACAATCATGCATGTGATATTGAAGGAATGCGCACCATACACCTGGCTCTAGAAAATGATTAGAAATTGATTCTTCATGATGTTAGGTATGTTCCTGGCATCAAGAAGAGCTTGCTCTCTGTTGGGCAGCTTGACAGCAAAGGTTACTTCACTACTTTTGGTGATGGCATGTGGAAAATACAAAAAGGATCTATGCTAGTCACTAGAGGTGGTAAAAAGGGGACTCTGTATTATTTGTTCTGCAAGGCACTTCCTGGAAAGTTTATTGCAGTTGCTAGAATACAGTCACACATGGAGTT
This sequence comes from Lygodium microphyllum, assembly GCF_053477565.2. Taxonomy (NCBI): domain Eukaryota; kingdom Viridiplantae; phylum Streptophyta; class Polypodiopsida; order Schizaeales; family Lygodiaceae; genus Lygodium; species Lygodium microphyllum. Next base: position 29,067,981 of record NC_141144.1, on the reverse strand, counting down.
ATGGCACAAGCGTCTTGGACATATGAGCCAAAAGGGTTTGCAGGCACTCTCTTCACTTGGAAGAGTTGATGTGAAAAGTTGAAAGCTTGACTTTTGTGATGATTGTATTTTTGGTAAACATGTAAAGAGTCCCTACTCTCATGGAGCCTCTAGGAAGGCATGTATCTTGGATCTAGTCCATTCTGATGTTTGCATCATGCCAATAAAAACTCATAGTGGTTTCCGTTATTTTGTGTCTTTTATTGATGACCATTCTAGGAAGCTATGGGTCTACTTACTTAAGCAGAAAAGTGAAGCATTGGATGCTTTTAAAAGGTTTTATGCATTGGTTAATACTCACAAAGGCCTAAAGTTAAAATGCATAGGAACAGATAATGGGGGAGAGTATGTATCTAAAGAATTCAATAAGTTTTGTGGTGACAATGGGATTAAACGAGAGCTTACTGCTCCTTACAATCCATCTTCTAATGGTGTGGCTGAGCGAATGAATCACACGTTATGTGAGAAGATTCGGTGCATGCTGTCCACAGCTAATCTCTCGCAATCGTTTTGGAGAGAGGCACTTAAAACCGCGGTGCATATTTGCAACCGATCTCCACATCGTGCACTTGACAGTGGCATTCTTGAAGAGGCTTTGTCTGGCAAATCTGCTTCATATGACCACTTAAGAGTCTTTGGCTGCAAATGCTATGTACATGTACCTATTGATAGCAGAACCAAACTTGATATGAAATCTCATAGAGGCATCTTCATGGGTTATGGAGATGAAGGGGAAATGGGCTATCGAGTTTGGGTTCCAAGCATAAAAAAGGTGCTATGCAGCCGGGATGTGATATTCAATGAGTCAAAGCTGTTGAAAAATGTCACATCTAATGACTCAGACAAAAAGAAAGTTAAATTTCAGCATGATCAATTACTAGAGCAGCCATCAGCCACTGAAAATTCCACTCCTTTTGATGCTGATTATGACAATCAGCGTATCATCATTGAGCCAGATGAAAATGGGCAGCAAGTGGAGGCTTCACATCAAGCTTGAGCACCAAAATCAGCATGCTGAAAATGAATTACAGCAGCTTGAAATTGTATTACAGCAACCTGAACATGCAGTTCAGTAGCCAAACAATGAGGTCATTGACATTCCCTTGGATGTGGATCCACTACCTGATAACACAGATCGTTGGGTAAGAAGGTCTACACGTGTTAGAAGACCTATAGAAAGAATGAGGAACAGAACCGAGTTGAATGGTTGCTGATTACACACTGTGATGATTATCTGATTGCTGCAAAATAGAGGAGAATTAAGTGTAGCTAGAAAAAAGAAAGAAAACAATTCTGACTAAACTGCATGAAGTTGATGAAAATTTCATTGATTTGAGAGGTTTGAAAGTCTTCTTATATCAAGAATCCCACCCTCAACCAGTTATTGACAGGTGACACAAGTATCATTTCAGAAATACAATTACATAAACTACTTGCAGCATCCATAATACTGAGAACAATGATCTCCAATAATCGTTATTTCTTTATAGTACATCGAATTGTAGAGTCATCTTCAGGTTATGTTGTCACCTTTTCCTGACGCTTTGGATTCTATGGAATTGCAGGGCAATGTCACTGTCTATAGCATGTGGTCTTTACTGGGAGGTTTTAAAGCATTGGATTGCTGGGACATCTGTGGTCATTATGGATGTACCACTTCTATTTGAGTCGAAGAAGCTGATCAGGCTGTGCAAGCCGATTATTGTGGTATGGGTAGATCTGACAACTCAAGAAGAAAGGTTGATGCGAAGGGATGGCATTGCCAAAGATCAGGCAGTTAAGAAGATTAACTCTCAGCTTCCATTAGACTGGAAACGAGATCAAGGTGATCTGGTAATTGATAATTCTGGAACGTTAGATGCAACAAAAGCTCAAGTCAGGGAGGTTTACAAGAAGATTACTGCTCCTCTGACTTGCAAAGAGCTCATCTGCTCAAGGTGGACTGCAGTAACGCTGGTCATAACAGGGCTGTCAGTTTTTCTTTTTAAAACCCTCACTTGAGAAAGATAGTTTCCATCCAATCAACTATGCTGATGTTGTATAGAAAAGATCTATTACTCTCAGACTTCTGGAGCATGTCATTTTGACACATTTGCGATGTAGATATACATTATTTTTCTGCATGTGCACGTGAACAAAAAAGCTCTTATTAGACAAGGCCGGAAAAGGTGATATGTTTGCTATTCCATGGCTGAAAGAAAGATGGTTCGGCTGCATACTCGGGCAGTTCCATCACCATCTGTGCCCTTCTATCCCCTCTTTTGCTCTCCACCCCTGGACCTCCCCTCTTTTACTCCCCACCCCTAGGCATCATCACTTGTTTGCACCGGCTACCTTTCCCACAATGTTAAGAAACTCTCATAGTTAAGAAACTGTCGTAGGAAGCTAGCAACATTTGTAGGAAGTTCTCATAGTTATGACCATAGTTTTTTCATACGTAACATGGCAATCATACGTCATAGTTTTTTCATATGGCAATCAAATACCCAAATCTAGTATTTTAAGCTAAATTGAGTAACAAGCCAATGAGTTGAGTATAAGCCAGGCATGCAATGATTAAGACACAACATTGATTTGTGAAAAAAAATTCAGATTTTCATTTTGAATCATTTCAGTCCAAACACAATTAAAGCAGGGCCAAAAAACATAGCCATTAAAGACAGGTTTTACGTAACATCAAAGTTTAGAGTCTAAACTGTAATATAAGGTTGAAGCAAATTATATGGAAAAAAAAATACAAATATTAATCATGGATAAGATGTATCCTCCTCATCCTTTTGTGCAAGCCGCAAATGTCTCTCACCACATCATCCCTTGGTGTATCATTGCTACGCCCTTTGTAATAGTGTGTGTATATCTACCTACCTCATTCTTATATATGAGCAACTTATCACATAAAAGACACTGCTTTGTAATGTTGTAGAGAGTATATCTCTCAAGCATATTCATCCAGTTTTCATGGACTTCACTATTGCCACTTGGAATCTTTGCTTTCCATATTGAATGCAAAATATAAACAGGTACATATAAAGGAGAGCACAATGTATATCATCTATCAACACATAAGTTCATAACCTACTATTATTTGCTAGTATCCACATGTTCAATGCCCTCTTTGTTCTAAATCATAGAATTTGTGAGCTTATCAATAAGCTCCATTGTTGTATCTTTCTTATCTGTAAGGCGAAGGATCTTTAAAATAGTCTTTCTTGTAAAAAAGTAATTCCCAAAATTATACTCGCTACTTGCATTGCTTTATCAATATGACACTCTTCTCTTGTTCCAATTTTCACTTATAACCATGAGTAGCAAGTTAAGTCGGTGTGTATAATAAACATGTAAATAAAGCGTTTTTGAGTTGGCTTTATGAGCTCCTTTTAATCGAATTTGTGATACAATGCTAAAATTGTATGCTTGAGAGTTGTGAATGTGAATCTTTGTAGCATTAATCAATATAGAAGTAACCCAAGATAATTAGCCCCAATAGTCTCAAGTAGGAGATCATATAATTTGCTACATTATCCATGCACAAATGCATCACATTTTGTAACCCAACATTCAAAACTACATCTTTTAAAATCTCAGATATAGTCCTTCATGAAGACAAAACCATCTAGAAAAGACACCATGACATTAATGATGGGCCTATGATGAGGATCAAATTATTCATTACATAAATGCTACATCTATATTTCTTTCACTTATCTTTACTATCATGCAACTTCCTATGACAAAATGTAACATCTATATTTCTTTCACTTCTCTAACATCATGCAAATTTTTATTACTAAATGATGTATTCATATTTCTTTCACTTATCTTTAATATCAAGCAACTCTCTATCAATGTATTTGACTTTATCATTACGCTCATTTGTGCAAAGTATATAATAAAATGGGGGCTTATAGCTTGGCCAACTTTCCCAATCGCTTTGATCATGTTCAACAAGTGTGGACTTATCACTTTTCAATGAGGAATGTCATTAGTATGAAAGAGCATGTGAAGGGCAACATTGGCATTATCTCTTGCGTGCATGCTTACATAATTCTCTAAATGTCATTGTGATGTGTTCAGTTTTTTTTCTTTGAGTTTGGTGGATAAATACTACATGGAGTGGAAGTACTTGCACATGTAGCTCTGTCATTAGGGGTATTTATATAGTCACTTGCAATGCTTCCCTTACCATGTGAACTCTCTCCCAAGCCGGCCATAGACTTATCAATAATTGCACAAGGATCTACAAATCCTACAAACACCACTTTCACAAGTAATGTAAAGAACTTTTAAAAATTTCATAAATTTTAAACTTTAATCAAAGGTTTCATAAATTTGAAACTTCTAATCTAGAAATTGAGAGTTTAGTAGTAATAGAAAATATCAAAGATTTTAGAAAGGTTGAACGAAACTATTATAAATTGTAAAGAGGTGCTGTTAAAAGCCATTATAGATAAAGACCTTTGAGTTAGAGCACATGTATTCCATCACCTCCACCTATAATAAAGCCATGTCCATCCCAACCAGAGTTTCCAAGGTATCATAACAAGGATACTGTCAATTAGGATTCAAATGCCCTCTTTCTTGAATGTGTAATTGAGTCCTTAACGAAGGAAAATAAAGTCCTGGAAAATCCCAATAAAAAACTCAATCGCATAGAGATGCACAACATTATCAACTATGATAATGTACTAATGCAAGTCATCACAAAGAGTTTCAAAGAATAAGAGAAAATCAATCTCATGGCCTTGGCAATACTTTTAAAAATGCGCTGCAAAAGTTCCTCAATGAGATGGTGATCATCATAGATATATTTTACTCTTCCCATATCATGCCCCTATTATGATGATCTTTTCTTTTTCTTAATAGTACTTCAATATCAACTTGCTCAAGGATGAGTGTAAGAATGAGCAAAGCGTCTTCAAGTTATTTGAGGCATGGTATGATAGTTTTATCCTACTTTTGGGACATTTTTTCTACCATCTCCATAAGTGACCATTTGATCAACTTGTGTTTTAGACTTGGAGGAGGCTTGGGTTGTGAGCTTTGATATTGGAACAATTGATTGAGTTCACTAACTGATTATATGTTTTCAGTGTTGTGGGATTATTAGAGGCTAGTCTCTTAGCGGAGAAGAGGGAGGTATTAGGGGCTTATCTAGTTGTTATTGGTTTTGACAATAGTTGAGGCTGACTACTGTGGTGGATACTTGCCTACATTGGAGATATAGTAGATTCTATCTTAGCTTTCTTGGGAAAGCTATAAGGTGCATAACTCTTCTTTAGTAGAATGGATGGTATCCTTTTGGAATCTAGTTCATGAGATTGAGCAGTTGTGTAGGGGTTGATGTTGCTTTGTATCTTGTTTTTGGATTGGTGCTTTGTTGACTAATACCTTCTTTGTTTGATTAGCATGGTTTGTGGATGAGTGTGTGTGAGAAGAGAGCTTTTTTTGGCAACCTCCAATTTTATTCCACATAGTCCACTTGGTCCTCTTTTTCTTTTGGGCATATATTAAGCACCATTATTGCTTCTCCACCACCACCACCACCACCACCACCACCACCACTATCAACACTAGCACGTGTCACAATTACATCCTAGTGTATTAGTACTTCAATTGTGCACACATGAGCGAAATTGGATATACATATACTTATACTTACATATTCCTCTCTCTCTCTCTCTCTCTCTCTCTCTCTCTCTCTCTCTCTAAGGGAACTTGTGATTTTTTTTTTGTCAGATAGGGGTTTGCCAGCAACTTCTTGGCAAAAAAATTCATAAGTTGCCTTCTTCATCTCTCTAAGGGGACTTAATGATTCTTTAAAAATTGGGAACGGGTGCCAATAACCTCCTATTCGGCAATTTTTTTTTCAAAGGGGACTTGTGAATTTTTTTCATCGAGAAGAGATTGCCATCAACACCTTGTTCAACGATTTTTTTTTTCACAAGTCCCCTCAAAGAAATGGAGGACACATGATTTTCTTTTTCAACGGAAAAAAATTCAAAGCAAGTCACATAATCTCTCTTTCTCTGTGTGTGTGTGTGTGTGTGTGGTTCATCTCACTTTCTCCTTCACTTTCATTTGTCTGTATATTTCTTTCTCCCTCTCTGTTTATATTTTTATTTAGTAACTAACATAAAAATGATTAGCAACAGTTACTAACTAAGCAATAAATTAAGTAGTGTATGTGTGTATGCGTCTTTCTGTGTGTGTATATATGTGTGTGTGTGTGTGTGTTTGTGCATGGCCCTTATCTTCATTTCTCACTATGTGTATCTCTAACAACACACACATACACACACACACACACACACACACACACACTCTCTCTCTCTCTCTCTCTCTCTCTCCGGTGTCATTTAGGACTCAATATAGTCAAGAGAGAACACACACACACACAAATAAATAAATAAATATATTAATTTTTAATGAGAGAGAAGAGGATAAAAAAATTTAAAATAATATTTTATGAGAGAGAAGAGATGAAAAATATTTACTAGCTAAGAATATCATATTATATGTGTATTTATGATATATTTTAATGTGAGACATAGTAGATAGAGACTTTGTGAATGAACTATATTGAAATGTTTAGACCTTATGAACAAAAAGTAGCCCTCTTTTTTGGGATTTTTTTTTTCTAACATAGAAAACTAATAACTAACATAATATATAATGGCTATTTTCTTACCATTGTGTATTTGGAAAAATAAATACCTTATCAAAGAGTTTTATACTATTAAAGTAATAATCAAAATGTGACTTTTTAGTCTAATTCTACTCAGGCCAAAAACTTTTAAATAGAGCAATTTGATCACGAGAGAGAGAGAGAGAGAGAGAGAGAGAGAGAGAGAGAGAGAGAGAGAGAGAGAGAGAGAGAGAGAGAGAGTGTGTGTGTGTGTGTGTGTGTGTATTTTGATGAAGGTCCAAAGCTATTAATGTAGGAGAAGCCTAAAGGTAGTATTGTAGCATTATAGGAGAGAGTTGCTAGAACTATTTTAAGCCATAGAGAGAGAGAGAGAGAGAGAGAGAGAGAGAGAGAGAGAGAGAGAGAGAGAGAGAGAGAGAGAGAGAGAGAGAGAGAGAGAGAGAGTGTGTGTGTGTGTGTGTGTGTGTGTGTGTGTGAGTGAGTGAGTGAGTGAGTGAGTGAGTGAGTGAGTGAGTATGTGTTGTCTGTATGGATAAAGATCCAAGGTTATTAATGTGGGAGAGAGTCTAAGATAGTATTATAGGATAGAGTGCTAGAAATTTTAAAGCCAAAGAAGCGCCCCCTTCTTTTGCTTTCAAAATTTATAGCACTCTCTCTTCTACATTAATTTGAACAATATACCTCTCTATCCAAAATACTTTTTACATTTATTTCTCTTTTCTCTTATTAATGATTTTTAGAAATACACCTCTCTCATATCTCTCTTCAATAATTATTTTTATCTCCTCGCTCTCTATTTCTAATCCAAAAGTTATTTTTATCTCTCTCCTCCCTCTCTTCTCCATTGAGTCCTATTACCTTTCTAATTGAAATTCCTTACATTTAAAGTGTCTAGAGTATATTTTTGATTTTAAAGACTAGGCAACCCATTGATGAACTACTTAGTTAAGGTGGATTTAGAGTTTTTATGAGCAATAATCTTTAAAGCTATGCCTTAAGTTCTTTAATATACACTAGACAAACCTAGCTTGATTGTTCTCTTTGTATGTGTGTATGCATGCACACGTGTTTGTGTCTCATTAAGAACTTAAATATCTCTTGCTCTTATTCAAAAACTATTGTCACTAAAAATCTCTCTTTCTCACCTTGTCTCTCACACATATATGTGTGTGTGTGTGTGTGTGTGTGCATATAGTTGTGTGTGTATATTGAAAGTCCTAACATGCTCACACACACATGCACACACATATGATTAGTTGAAGTATAACGATATTTTATAGCCTATGAATGTTAATATTACAACAACATGATGTCAAGTTGGCAAAGATATGCACAATGAGAGATCAAGATAACCGTCTCTCTCTCTCTCTCTCTCTCTCTCTCTCTCTCTCTTAAATTAAGCATATCCCTTCTTGCCGCTACAATAAATAATCCACAATGTGTAAGCTCTAATAATGAGTTTTTATTTTTTAACCAATGTTTAATGAGGTTGCTAGAGCCATGTATAAAGAAAAATGTTTAGTGAGTGTCTAGAATGGATACAAATGTAAACATATTTATGCAACAAACCATGCTTAACGATGAGAACTTGTATCTCATATTTGAAAGGTAAAGAACTTTCCCAACGTCGCCCATAGTGTGACTAATAAAACAAAGTCTATGCTAATTCTTAGCGCAAATGCATTTTAATTTGTTGAGAAAATACAAACATAGCTCAGTTGGTTATCTATGATCAAATTCATGATAATCTTTTACTATCATTGCCTCTCTTAGTTTGTGGAACAATAGTATACTTGTTAGAGGACAATGTAATACAAATCTAGATCTAAAATCTAGATCTAGATTGCTTACATAAATTAGTTTGTATTGAGAGAGAGAGAGAGAGAGAGAGAGAGAGAGAGAGAGAGAGAGAGTGTGTGTGTGTGTGTGTGTGTGTTGTGATAGGAGAGAAAGTGAGAGATGAAGAGAATGAGCTAGTTATGGGGGGGAGAGAGAGTGAAGGTGATGGTGAAGGTAGTGGTGCTGGTGCTGGTGCTGGTGGAGAAAGTGAAAGTGGAGGTGGATACATCTAAGAGTGGAATAAGTATACTATGTGGAACAAGAATAGAGGGGTTTCCAAAACCAGCTCACTCAAAAAACTTGCTTTTTGCCCTTCCCTTGGATACTTGTGTATCTTGACTCAACTTTGTTCTTTCTATATAATCATAGTATTTTAAGTTGTTGGTTTCTTGGGATTGGCCTATTAAGGCTTCATTTTAAGTTCCATAGTATTCTTTGCCAATGGTGTGGTCTTGGGTTCATATTTAGCTTTTTGGCTATTAATATCAGATACAACTTTTGCTAAATACGGAAGTGTAATTGGTGCAAATACTAGGGGTTAGCTAAATCCATCTATATCCAACGTAGTAGTTGTGAGCATACAATAGGGTATTGGGAACCTATGATGATATTAAGTTTACATCCCACAAGATAGGTACCCACAGCTAGCATTGTCTTTCTCTAAATAATTAGCAACAATATAATCTAGATATTTTTGGTGTGCTCAAATGAGAAGATGGATCCATGGTGCTCTAAGTTGTAGGGCTCCCATTATGAGGAGAAGCCATGTGTGAGCATGACCATTGGGTGGGTCATGAGACTTGTATGTCAGATGAGCTTTGTGTGATTGGATGGCAAAAAGGTGGTCTTTGTGGATCTAGCCTTTGGGTTAGATATAGAAGTTATGCTGGTAGCAACTCGAGGCACAATGCATCGAGTTGTGGGTGGTATGGGAGTTATTAGGGGCCTCTATTTTAGGGTCCGAGGGGTGCGAAGAGCGGCCCTTGGAGACCCCCTGATAGGGGTCTAGGGGCAGCACCCTTGGCTCGATGGTAAAGGAAATATTCCTTGGTCGACTAGGGAAGGTTCATAATATGGTCAGATATGCCAACCATACCACCATCCTCATGCTATAAAAGGAAGACACCCTCTAAAGCTATCATCAATCTATCTTTCATTGAGTCAAAGTTCTTCCAGCTACCCTAAGCTCTTTTCTTATCATTTGTCTGGATCACCATCTAAGCTTCACAGTTGGAAAGTGAATGGGTAGACAGAGCCATCTTTGTATTAGTTCATTTGAAATTAAAACAGTTTGTGCTAATCTCATATTTGCTGTGTGTTCTATACTCCTTGCTCAGATTTTGTTCATTTTGTGATGTGTAATTTCTACATGATATCAGAGTCCAAGGGGCTTTGAGGAGTGACGAGTATGCAAGAGGCAAGTCCTTCAACAACAATGAGGAAAAATGTCATCAGCTACATCAATTAGCGATGCTGGCACATTAGGTGGTGGTGGTGCTACCGAAAATTTAGACACTTAGGATTCATCCACCAACCTTTAGCAGAGGCAAGTTAGATGGTACAAACTATACTTTGTGAAAGTTTAAAATCACAACTATCCTTGATTCTTATGAGCTTTTGGATATGATGCTAGGGATTAACCCCGAACCACAACCCACCCTTGATCCATCAAATTCGAGTGTTGTGATTTCTCTAAATGTAGATCTTCTATGAGCTTGAAAATGAAAAAATGCAGATGCACTGTGCGCCTTAGTTATAAGTTGTTTTGATAGTGCTTTGACCTTGATTCATCGTACAACCAAGGCATTAGAGACTTGAAACATACTGAGAAGTCAGTACGAAATGTGAAATTAGACAAGGATTTAAAACTTGGAGAATAATCTAAGAGTAGAGAAGTTTGCTAAAGGAGAGACAACTGAAGCATTTATCACTCGGATTAAGAATTTGTGCGATCATATGGCTCGCATTGGGTTACAAAAGGCTCATGAGGAGCTAGCTCAGAGGTGTCTTCGGATTTGTCCATCAACGTTTGATGGATTGGTAATTGCCCTATACACTTAGGTGAGACCTCAAGCTTTGATATTTGAGGGATTTTGTGCACTAGTAATGGAGGAGAAGTTGAGGCTTGAAGCTCAAGAAGCTAGTAGCAGTGGAGATGTTGCATTCTCTACCAATGTTAAAGGCAAAGATGGTTTCTCTACCAACGATGACAAAAAGAAGAAGAGTGGTAAGAAAAAATTTCAAGGAGAGTGCTTCTACTACAAGAAGAAAGCACATGCAATTACATATTATCGTGTTAAGAAGGCGAATGAAAAGAATGGCGCTGTAAAGACTAAAGGAAAGGAGACAGTCAATACGGTTGAAGCAAAGTTGGAGTTATTCATGGCAACCATTGTTTGAGAAAGTGTGTTCCTTTTGTGCAAGAAATATCTAGCATTGATTTGTGGGTATTGAATAGTGGTACCTCCTGCTAGCAAGAAATGTCTATATAGTTTTATAAAGCCTCTACAAGAATCCATCATTGTGACGTTTGGGAATGATGTAAAATGCCTTGCTGAGGGAACAAAAACTATTTCCTTTGTTATTGCAAATGGTGAAATCAAGAATCTTTCAAATATTTTGTATGTTCCAGTGATTAAGAAAAATCCGATATTATTTGCTTCTATAACCGATCGCCATGAGGTGAGGTTCACTAGGATAGGTGCAAAAATTATCGACCGTGTTGGTAAAGTTGTCAGCAAAAGGAGAAAGAAGGAACAACCTGTATGAGCTAAGTGCTCTTATGGCCACTATTGGTGTGGGCACAAGTAAAGTTTGACATGAAAGATTTGGTCACATTATTTTTGCAGTGCTAGAGGAGATGCATAAGCAAGGTATGGTTACTCATCTACGTGTAATAATTGAAATGAAGGAACCATGTTAAGCTTGTATTATGGGAAAGAAACATAGAAAGGCGTTTCTACAAGAAAGCAAGAATAGAGCGAAGGATCCTCTAGAGTTAGTGCATACTGACTTATGCAATAAAATACCTACAAAATCCTTGGGAGGATCTTCTTATTTTATGTTGATCGTTGATGACTACAATAAGATGTGGGTATACCTTCTTTGTGATAAGGCTCAAGATTTTGGTAAGTTTAAAGAATGGCTAAAACTTGTTGAGAATGAAAGAGGGAAAAGTGTGAAGAAGTTTAGAACATATGGTAGTGGTGAGTTTAACTCAAAGGACTTTGAAGAATTTTGCAAGGGCAAAGGGATTAAGTATCAATTGATGATGCCTCATATAGCTCAGCAGAATGGTGTTGTTGAATGCTGAAATCAAACCATTGTGGAAATGGTAACATGTATGCTTAAGGGCAAGGGATTGCATAACTAGTTTTGGGCAGAAGCTATTAATGCTACACTCTTCATTCTCAATCTGAGTTATACAAAGGCTTTGAAGGGAAAAACTCCCCATGAGGCCTATTTTGGTAAGAAACCATCTATCTTACATTTTTGAACTTTTGGATGTGAATGTTATACATATGTTCCAAAGGATAAGATAAATAAGTTAAATCCAAAAAACACAAAATGTATCTTCTTGGGTTATAGTGATGAGTAAAAGGCTTATAAATTTTATGTTCAAGAGGAAAAGAAGATCATAGCGACCAGTGATGTGGTGTTTAAGGAGCAACCACATACATTGGAGGAGGAGAATATAAGCTCTTCCACTTTATCATCTAGTGAAGTAGTCCACAATGAGCCTATCCCAAGAGCTGTCCCTACTCTCAAGGAGGAGCAAACATCGTCTTTAGATGATAAGGACAGAGTTCACCAACTTGCAATCATGGCCCTAGAAAAGCCATTGCCGCGATGGGTGAAGCATCTCTAGGATTGCATTAATCCTATGCCTACTACAGTTGAAGATAAGGAAGATGGACCAAGGAGGTCTTTAATAATAGAGGAGCAAAGAAAGGCTTCTGCTCACATAGTCAATATGACCTTGATGGTTGAGATTGTAAGAGAAGTAAAGGAGCCCACAAACTTAGAAGAAGCACTTACCGATCCAGCATGGAGAGCAACTATGCAAGCTGAGTATGGCAACATAATGAAGAATGATACTTGGGAGCTAGTGGATCAGCCAAAGAAGAGGAAGATTATTGGCACCAAGTGGGTCTAGAAGGTAAAGTACAAGGCTGACGGTAGCTTAGAAAAGTACAAAGCCAGATTAGTTACATAGATATTTTTATAGGTTGAAGGATTTGATTTTTAAGAATCATTTTCTTCAATTGCTAGGATGACCACTATTCACACAATACTTACAGTGGTTGCTCATAAGAAGTGGCTAGTTTACCGGAATAGTGAACTCAATAAAGAAGAGGTGTATATGGCTCAGGCACTAAGGTTTGAGGCTCCCCATTTTGAGAACAAAGTTTGTAAGCTAAAGAAGGCATTGTATGGAGTGAAAAAATCCCCTAAAACATGGCACTATCGGATAGATAAATTCTTTCTAGGTTTGAATTTCAAAAGATGTGCCTCAAATGCTAACTTGTATGTTTACAGGGATATTGAAAAGTTTGTACTAATTGTCCTTTATGTGGATGACCTTCTTATTATAGGTGACTATGAAGATATAATCCATTAGACTCGAAAGGCTTTGAGCTTTGAGTTTGAAATGACAAACTTGGGCTTGTTGCACTATTGTTTGGGGATTGAAGTTTGGCAAAATCTTCATCTTTCAAAAGAAGTATGCATGGGAGATCTTAAAAGCATTTGGCATGACCGAGTGCAAGGAGGTAGCTACACATATGGATGTCAATTGTGAAGTTATCCATTGAGGATACATAAACACTAGTAGACATTAGGAGATACAAGAGATTGTTTGGCAGCCTCATCTACTTGTGTAACACCATGCTATATGTAAGTTTTGTTGTTGGTGTTTTGAGTAGGTTCTCAAACAAGCCACAAGAGAGTCATTCGAAAGCTAGGATATAGGTGTTCAAATACTTGAAGGGAAATCTTAACTATGGGATTATATACAGTTCAAGAAGTGCTCTTGTGGGGAATTGTGACTCAGATTGGGTAGGTGACAATGATTTGGTGCGTAGATCGGACGCTGTATGCTCGCGTAGTGAATGCCGGAAGGTCCCCAAAAACAATGAACTCTACTTTTTGCACAAATTACAAGGTAAAAAGCATGAACAACAAGAGCAAGAGACCAATTGGGTGTAATCTCCCCCCATGCCTTGTGTGAGCGCTTCACAAAGCATGTATTTTATGTATATTTTATCTTCATGCTCAATAATAGCTCAATTTACAAAAATATAACAAGCTTTTAGCTTTTGAGTTTGCTTTAACACAAAAATAGAAATAAAGCTAATGGACGGTGCCCAAAGAGTCTGGCACGCCCAATACAATGTCCAAATAGAAATAACATAACCGTGCACCCATGCGCATACAAAATAATAATAAATAATCGATGCCTCAATAAATAGGCATGACAAAATATATGCGTGGCACCTATCGGAATATAATCCATAAATCGAATACTCGCTATCCTCCAATGCTTTCCTCCGCCACTGCTGCTATCTCTACACATCAACTGAAGCATTCACAATCGTTAGTAAAATAATACAATTAAACCGACAAAAGTGAATACCTAGCAGTCTTCAGCTACATAAATAAATCAACTGGTTAGAAATAAATCCTAACCTTAATTTATTACGAGTGCGCACTCTAAACTCATAAACGTTTATTAATTTAATATGCATTTTGCGGAATCACCCGCTATGGAATCACCCATGTACACACTAAATTAATGAAACGCCCGAAAAGGACAGGCGTCCCCATCAACTTCTCGCACAAAGAATCCACTTTGTGTATAAGCCCCGGTCATCAAAGTTTACGGAATCCACCGTAAAACCTCACGGAATCCACCGTGGCACGGAATCCACCGTGAAATATGCCTTCTGGCATCATGATTCCAAGAAATTAGTTTCTCGATATTGTTTCTCTTTAGGTTTAGGAACCTTCTTTTGGATCGGTAAGAAGCAACTAATTGTGGCATTGTCTTCTACCAAAGTAGATGCAAGGTAGCTTGCTTTCCTACATGTGAAGTAGTATAGTTAAGAAGGATCCTATGGCATATGGGAGTATAGGATTCCAATAGTGCTAAGATGTGATGATCAGAGTTGCATGGCCATTGCCAAAAATCTAGTTTTTCATGCATGCACCAAACATATTGAGATCTAGTATCACTATGTTTGTGACTTCACCAAAGCTCTTACAAAGGATCTCCTTCGAATTCATCTTCAGAGACTCAGCATTGGGCCGAGAATGTAGTTCACTTGTGGGTGGACATTGAGGGGGGGGTGCTAGATATGCTCAATGCCTCACCCTCATAAGGTGCCACCAATGATCCATGGTACTCTAAGTTGTAAGGCCCTCATTATGAAGAGAATCCATGTGTGAGCACGAACATTGAGTGGGTCCTAACTTGTATGTTAGATGAGGTCTATGTGATCGGATGGCAAAAAGGTGACCTGTGTGGATATAATCTTTGGGTTAGATAGAGAAGTTATGTTGGTAGAAACTCGATGCACAATGCATCGAGTTGCAGGGTGTGGGAGTTATCAAGGGCCCCTATTTTGGGATCAGAGGGAAACACGCCGACTCGATGGAAAAGAAAATATTCTTTGAAATATTCCCACCGACTAGGGAAGGTTCATAATATGGTTGGACATGTCAACCAGACTACCTTTTTGGGCTATAAAAGGAAGACCTCTCTAAAGCTATCATCAATATATCTTTCACCTAGTTAGAATTCTTCCAACTACCCTAGGCTCTTTGCCTATCATTTGTTTGGATCACCATCTAAGCTTCATAGTGGAAGCGCATGGGTGGATAGAGCCATCTTTGTATTAGTTTGTTTGAAATTAAAAAAATTTGTGTTCTTCTCATATGTGATGTGTGCTCTCTACTCCTTGCATAGATTTTGTCTGTTGTGTAGTGTAATTTCTACACAATTTATCTCCCTTGGATTATAGCTTTGATTCCCCACACTCAAGCTGAGTTGGGTTAGAGCTAAATCATGTTATTAGAGCAGACATACTAAGACTAGATACATAGAGGACTTGGATTAGACCCCTTGTCCCTAGGTTGGAGGATTTTTTACTTTGAGAGTCATTTCCTTAATTGCTTTGAGGATGTTTTCATCACTTGGTTGCCTTATATGGATATCTAGCTCCCACATGGGATATGCATAGCTATTAGATAGATTCGTATCTTGGTACATCACTTGAGAATTAAGGCAAGTAGATAGGAGGGTGTGGAGATAGAGGGACTACATGTGCCAACTTTATAATAGAGAGTCAAATATAGAGGAGCATCATTGACTATTTTAAAATCGTTTTTGACAATTCATGCAATTTGAGAATCAAAGGTGGTTTTTTGGAGCTTCAAAGATCCAAAGTAGATATTGTATGAGATAGTAGGCCCCCATAACCTAGTCCACCCCAGATGAGGGCTAATATCAACTTTTCACTCACATAGTTAAGTACAATATTGGCCACTACTTTTGAAAGACATCACTAAGAATATGTTGTAGAGGAGCTTCATTTTCAAGGGATGTCTCCTTGGATAGAGCAGTGTCACTCTGTCAAGGGAGACACCATGTTCATATAGGAGGAGACCTAAACAATGAGAGAGAGAGAGAGAGAGAGAGAGAGAGAGAGAGAGAGAGAGAGAGAGAGAGAGAGAGAGAGAGAGAGAGAGAGAGAGAGAGAGAGAGAGAGAGAGAGAGAGAGAGAGAGAGAGAGAACAAATCACTTATGCTTTGATATTCAAGAACACACACACACACACACACACACACACACACACACACACACACACACACACACACATAGAGTAAGAGTGAGATAATGAATCACTTATGCTTTGATAATCAAGAGCATGCACACAGACACAGACACACACACACACACACACACAGACACACACACACACACACACACACACACACACAAAAGAAATTGTGGATGTGGTAGGTTTTCCTACTAAAGTATGCTCCACATGTTCTAGGTCTATTTTATCTAGTTTTCCTAAAAATGTAGATAATGTCTTTCTAGTTATTCTTTAATTACATGCGAGTACACCACATGATTCCAACATTTCCCCTCTCTAGCAAGGGATAACAATATCCTAGTAACATTCATTTTCCCTTATCAAGAGAGGATTTCTTTTTTTCAGTGCAAAGACTCTTTGCCAATCATCTTGGCTACAAGAGAAGTAAGATTACAATGAGGAGTATAGTATGCGATCTTGTTCTTGTTGTAGAACATATAAATGTCTTTAGTTGGAATGCTATAAAGGATGTAAGTCAATGGTGAATCTATTTGGGCTTTGGTTGATGGGTACCTTAATGAAGAGTTGATGACCATAACTTGCAAGATAAGATGTGTTGGATGATACATGATGATGAAGTTGATAGGAGATAGACTCATCATGGAATGGTGACTAATGAGTATGAAAATATAGCTAGTGATTGAGAAGGTATTTGAAACATATTATCTTTGAGAGAATCCTAAGAGTTGGGAATAACATATTTACAATCTATGTCAATAGTGTCATTGTACTCTTTTAGCAATCTAGATAAGTTTGTGCAAATGTGCTCATGCTTTATTTTCTCATCCCCCTTAGGGAGGCCAAGAGAGTTGGTTGATTTAAGAAGGCACTAAAGAGTACATTTTGTAGAGAGATATTTAAATAGGATAGGAGATAAACCATTTTAGAGTGAGATCGAGAGATGACTGAGAGAGACAATACATATGAGTTGAAGTAAAGTTGTTTGCAATAGATAAGGTAATGTGTAAGTGAAGATTAGGTATAGAATTAGGGAAAGAGGATGGTTGAGTGAATCTGTGAGTTTTGGATAAGGAAAAATAGAAAGAAATGATAATATGAAGGGTTCTAAGTGATACCAGATAGACAAAGATAATGGAATGTAATGTGGTGGTAGGATAAAGTCATGTGCAAGGAGTTAGGAGTGGACATTAAAAAGTAATGATAAGGAAATGAGGAATTGAAGTAGCAAGGACCTTGATGTGAACTTGAGAACATAGTAAGATAGCTGAATGTGCACGATGGAGCCAAGAAAGTGTGGAGTTGGATGAGATCAAGAGATATAGACATACAACTGAAGTATATTTTAAAGGATTTGGATGTGATTATGTGCCTAAGAAGGTGACAATTTTGAGTAGATAGAGACAATGGAAAACAAGGACCGACTAATAGAATTGAGATAGGAGTGGAATTTAGATAATAAATGGAGACACAAATGTAAGGAGGCCGAAGAATCCTTGGAGATATAAGAGTGGTGGAAGTAATATACCTAGTGAGGGAGTTGGTTGGGTAATTTCCAGGTTCCCTTTTGATAATTAATCGTGATGTTTGGTGCAAGAAAGGAAAATAAGGATGAACGGGGTACCTGGAGAAGGGTATGTATGCAAATGAATTCTGAATGTACAATCAATAACTGATGTGATGCAACCACAATAGAATCCAAAAATAAAATCCAACGAGTTGGAAAATTTTGCCAATATAAGTTAAACACACCAAACACCATAGAGAATATTTTTCAATAAATTATGATGTGTTTTTTATGTCATATTTTCATTCAATTATGTCCATGAGAGATGTTGAATTTGGTTTTACTATGTGTGTTTTGGTTGTTTGTGTGGTTTTATGGCTGGCATGGTCCTTTTTTTAAAACAAATAAATAAACTCCCATGGATGGGCATTGAATAATTGTTACCTTTTTCTCTAGTTTATAGTATGTGAAATTTTCTGGTTGTCTTTCATTTTCATTTTTGTCAAATTGGGTTTTTTCTGTGGTTTTGGAATGTAGCCATCATCACTCATTGGAAGGTAGCAAGCGTGTTACGGAGCCCAAACGACATCACTCTATAAGCATAAGTTTCCCATTATGTTGTGAAGGTTGTTTTGGATTGATCCTCTTCTACGATCTAGACTTGGTTGTATCCATTGAATCCATCCAAGAGGGAATAAAGCTCATGGCTTGCCATTGTGTCCAACAGTTGGTATGTGAAAGGGATAGGAAAATGATCATTCTTACTCTTGGAATTCAGCTTTCAAAAGTCCACACATATTCACATCTTTCCATTCTTCTTGGGTACTACCACGATGGGTGAAACCCATTCACTGTTGGCCACTAGATAGATAAACTTGGCTTCAAGGAGCTTCAGTAATTTGGTTATCACGAGAGTAGGGTAATTTGGATTCATGCACCTCTGTCTTTGCCTCTCATGAGCTTGGCATCAGGCTCTAGGTCGATGTGGTGTTGACACACCATAGGATCAATCCCCTTCAGATCTTTAAACGACCATGCAAACACATCCAAGTTCTCTTTCAGAAGGTCATATAAGACTGATAGTTCTTCTTCTGGAAGACTGATTTCCACCTTTAGGTGACGTTCAGTACCATCATCATCCATGAACGTTTATATTGCTTCTCACCTTCCACTTCACTGATGAAGGTTTCTCGGATTGCCTCTAGGTAGAGATCTGACTCCTTTAAGGTAGTGGTCTTCTCTTTTGATGTTCCATTGGAGTTGACTTCATCTTACAATGAGAATTGGATTGACTCCTTAAGATGCTGAAAGGGTATCAAGGCTGTTTCAGGTTTGGTTTGGAGAGTAGTAACTTCTTGGCTTAAGGACTCATCATCTGAGGATGCCTCTAGGAACGTCACACAACATGAACATTTGGAGTTCAGTTTAGGCTTCTGGACTAGTGGTTGTTGGCACACGGTACATAATCATTATCCTCTCTTTTAAAGGGTAAATTAGGGTGGCAAGAGCCAATGTTGAATGAAGGCTTATTCTACTTCATCCATTTCTTGTGGATATTTTTCATATACTATGATGCATTTACTAATCCAAAAGGTACCAAAATCATTATGTCTGATAGCATGGGGTCTTCGACTTCTATAGCCTTTGAAACATCTGTAGCCTTTGGAACTTCTTTCTCATATATGCCTACTGTGAGTAGAATAGATTCTTCCAACTTGACTTCATAGTCTTCTTCTGTAATGTCCTCTTCGTCCTCTTTAGACTCTATTTCTACCTCTATGGGGGCTCTATAAGAAAGAACAAATCCTCTGTTGTATATTTTGGCTTTGCTTCTACGTCTGTCTCTGTCTCTGGCTCTATCTCTACTTTTGCCTTTGGTTTTTCTCTGTCTCTATCTCTATCTCTAATCGTACTTCTATCTCTGTCTTTGCTATGGCCATGTAATAGGGAGAATAGTACATCTCTAGTGGGAGCTCACGCTCAACCACCAAGACCCACGGATTGCTTATTGCTTCAAGCATTTCACATGAGCACAAATGGCTATTTCTTACCTAGCCGACGTGCCTTCAATCCTACGGGGGTGTACTGACCTTACCTTGATGCCCGAATGAGTAGCCTCGCTCCTCAAGCAAGCCTGTATCTCGAGATTCAAGATGCAAGCTCAAGCAACGTCAAGCCTCCTCCTTTGAGCTCCATCCTCCATAGCCGCATGCAAAACAAGAGAAGGGAAGAATAAGAGAGGAGATGATGGAGAGCTTCTTCTTCACGATCCCTCACCCTCACACACTCACTCCCTTACACTCCCTCTATCAAGCACACACAAACAAGCAAGAAGGAGAGAAGAAAAGAATAAGAAGAGATCACTTTTGCCACACACGAAAGAATGAGCTTTTCATTCACTTTTTGAGTTTATATACAAAACCCTAAATCCCTTGGGCACCCATCCCCTTTTTTACATGATTAGGTATCTTGCCCAGGTCCTCTTTCTCCATTCCCTTCTAGTTGCCTTATCCCTTCACCCATGCCCGTTTAGACCTTACAACTTGTACAGGAGAGAGCTTGGCGCTCTTATAAAATGAATTACATTGTGCCCCACACTTTTCTTGTGAGAGCCCTTTGAGGTTCTCACTCATCCTTGAGAGAGCATCCTTCATCTTTGAGAGGACCTCCTTAATCCTTGACAGGACGTCCTTCATCCTTGAGAGAGCCTTGCTAGAATATTTAGTGCTTTCCCACATTCTTTCTAAGCACCTTTCTAGAATATTTGGTGCTCTCCTTCGTCCTTGAGAGTACCTTGCTAGAATCTTCGGTGCTTTCCTTCATCCTTGAGAGCACCTTGCTAGAATGTTCAATGGTCTCCCATGTTTTTTCTAAGCTTGCCTTCTCCTCTACTTTTCCTTTTGCCTAGGCAGAATGAGCTTCTTCATTAACTTTTTGACTTGGGCTTCCTCAATCTTTTTGTACTTCCTTTTGGCTATGTGATCCTTGTCCGTGACATGTCTTGTAACATTGTAACATTACACCCTCCTAGACGAGTGCCAATCCCATGGCACTTGTGGGTTTAAACTGAGAAAGATTCGGTGAGTTGATAGGTGATCGTGTGCATCAATGATGATGGGGCCTCTAAAGTTGGTGGCTTGGATTGTTTAGAGTTATCTGTAAAGAAAGGAAGGTGCACTGCCTACTAGGGGTGTGTCTATCTTTTCGTGTGGTGCCTTGGGCTCGTGCTAGTGGAACTAGGAGTTGGGTCCAACAAGCATGGGTTTTGTCCCACACTTGAGGACCGTTTTGTCCCACACTTGAGGACCCAGTTCGTGCATAAGGGTGGTGCAGTGAATGTGGCTTAAGGAGATAGGTCTAACCATAGGCGAGGGTGACCTCCCTAGGTATGTCCTACCCTGAATGTGCTCTAAACGTGATGTGGGAAATCAAAATGGGCTAGGGGGTTAGGGACGGAGCTGGCCGACCGAAGCCACCAGACGTCTCTAACTTGAGGACCCCTAGATACAGTGACTATGGTCTACATGGAGCAAGATCGTTGGGTTGCTTTCCTTGTGATTTTCTTCTTGTGATCTCTTATTCCTTTTTTTTAAAGAGGGCCACACACATCATTGACCTAGCTATTGCACATCTATTTTTGTCGATATTGAGATAAAAAAAGAGTTGCGAAAGGTAGTATTCTTGCAAAGTAGGGTTGTCTTAATAAACTTCTATTAAGGAGTTGCATCTTGCTACCCCCTTTCAAAACTTGGCCATTTGTTTTCAATCGGTCTTTGCCTCTCTTCTCCCCTATGCTTTGGTGGCTCTGCTTCTTTGGGCCCTATAGTTTGTGATTGGACGTGTAACCCATGTCTTAGAGCCTTGCAAGTGATCTCCAGTTTTCTCCTAAATGATTCAACAGCCTCCTCCTCCTTAGATTGCATGGCATCTAAGAGAGTGTTGAGTAAGGTGCTTTTTTGGGCTTCCAAAGTCACTTTTGCAACCTCTTCCTTTCTCTCGGCTAACACCATGTCACCTTTAGCAAGGGCTAGCCCGCACACTAAGTCTCTCACCCTTCCTTCGCTCTTGTCCACCCATTCATCTGCTTTTTTCTTCATTTCTTCTAGGCTTTCGTTATGCTTGTAGGCTAACACCCTTAGCCTCCTCTCATGTTCCTCAATTTCTATTTCCAAGTGTTGTTGGTCTTCAAGCTCTGAGGCCATAATCTTTTCCAGATCTTTTATGTGCTTTTGGTGTGAGGACTGGATATGTTGGTGGTATTCACCTTTAGCGTCTGTAGCTGTTCTGTAATCACATCCATCAACTCCTTCTTGATGCTTACAACTGAATTGGACAGGTAGTTCTTCAGATTCTCTCCTTTTGGAGTACTTGCGTAGGGTTTTGGGATGCCTTTCTAATTACTGCATAGACTAGTTGGGTTGATCCAGAGGATCCTCTATTCTAATTTTGATTCAAAGCTCCTATTGAGATTGGAGGCTATTGGTTCAAGTTGGTAGGGTTTCATTATTGTTGTTGGCTTTCCATTGGGGGAACTGTTTGAGGCCACTATTATTGTGGTTGAACCATCGTTTGAGATACTTCCGTCTGCAACCACTGTTTGAGGCCACTATTGTTGTGGTTGAACCATCTCACCGGAAACCAAGTCTAGCAAGGGCGAGAGCCAGTGAAAGAGGTGGATGTGACTAATGCTTTCTTGGATCTTGGAACCCTAGAGATTGGCATGTGGATTGAAGGATGATTTATTGCAGATGCATTGATTGATAGAGGTTCATCACTGAACATAATGATGGATGTGACAATGATTTATCTAGGCTTGCAAGGTATCAACCTACGCAATGGCTTATTAGACTGGCAGATCAAAGCAAAATTAAGCCTTTGGGCATTCTTCCCTACGTGAAGATGACCCTCACAAGAAGAGATTATTGGCTGACCTATCTGGTGGTCAAACCAAATTCCTACGAGATCTCATACCCTTTATTGCTAGGAGGACCATGGCTTTTTAAAGCACGGGCATGGACGGATTGGTTCAAAGGAACCCTAACCCTAGGCAAACTACCTAACAAATTGGTGTTGAAGTTGTATGGATCACAAAAAGGTAATGGATCCACTTCCATTGAAGTCTTAACAGACTCTTCCAATCAAGTAATAGATGTCACACCAAGAGATGAAGAAGCTGTCAAACAGATCTTTCCCAAGAAAACAAAGGTATGGTCCCTAACCATGGGCACTGCAAACCAATTGTTGAAAGAAGCAAAGTTGTTGTCAATGGGTGAATACCTCGCAAGGAAACTGTGGGAGGGGCGCAATGTAATTTATTTTATAAGAGTGCCAAGCTCCCTCCTATACAAGTTGTAAGGTCTAAACAGACATGGGTGAAGGGATAAGGCAACTAGAAGGGAATGGAGAAAGAGGACCTTGGCAAGATGCCTGATCATGTAAAAAAGGGGATAGGTGTCCAAGGGATTTAGGGTTTTGTATATATAAACTCAAATAGTGAATGAAAAACTCATTCTTTGGTGTGTGGTAAAAGTGATCTCTTCTTCTTCTGTTCTTCTCTCCTTCTTGCTTACTTGTGTGTGCTTGAGAGAGGGAGTGAGGGAGTGAGTGTGTGAGGGTGAGGGATCGTGGAGAAGAAGCTCTCCATCATCTCCTCTCTTCTCTTTCCTTCTCTTGTCTTGTGTGCGGCTATGGAGGATGGAGCTCAAAGGAGGAGGTTTGAGATTGCTTGAGCTTGCATCTCAAATTGTGGAGGTACTGGCTTGCTTGAGGGAGGAGGCTATTCATTTGGGCATCAAGGTAAGCTCACTACACCCCTGTAGGAGATCGAAGGCATGTCGGCTAGGTGAGAGATAGCTATTTGTGCTCCCTTGAAATGCTTGAAGAAATAAGTAGTCTATGGGTCTTGGCGGTCAAGCATGACCTCCCACTATATTTTGGTTCTGTTTTCTAGACCAAAAGATTCAAGTTTGAGCATTTGTGCACCTCAAATCGAGTATCGAAGTAGGGTTGCATCCCCGAACTAGTGCTTGAGATAGGTAGGAGATTTGGGCTTTTAAATCTTCAAAACAAGTAATTATTTTTGGATTTTTTATGAGTACATAAGTAGGAGGAATCATTTTGGTAATTGTGTTTTGATTTTTGTTGCATTTAGAGTAGGATAAGAGCAAGGAATCGAAGAAAAAAGTTTTAGGGTTACTGTTGTAAAATAGGCCAAAACAAGGGAAAATCAAGGGAAAAACGAGCTTGCACTCCATTGATAAGACTTGAGCATTAACAGGACAGCACTTGGGCATTAGGACAAGGGCTTAAGACCCAAGGTAGGGGGTGGAAGGCTCATTTTCAGTTTCTACAGTAGAGAGAGAGAGAGAGAGAGAGAGAGAGAGAGAGAGAGAGAGAGAGAGAGAGAGAGAGAGAGAGAGAGAGAGAGAGAGAGAGAGAGAGAGAGAGAGAGAGAACTTGAGAGAGACTTAGAGCTTAAGGCGAATTGATTAGCTGCCATAGGATTTTTCCGTGTGTATTAGGTACATAGAACCCTCCTTGTGTATGCATTATTGCATTTTGGAGTGCCTTGCTTGTGGGCGTGGCCACAATTAGAATTTTTGTTGTCATTGTCTGCGTTTTGGTAGAATTAGACACGGTCCATGAGGGCCTGATTCCCAGAATCGGACACTCGGACATCTGATGCCTAGAATTCAAACATTCGGACTGTAATATTTCCACGCAATAAAAGTTAGTTGGTTAGTTCGAAAGTTAGTTAGTCAATTAATAAGTTAGTAAGATTACTAACTAAAGACTAACTAAGGTAAAAACTGACTAACATTAATAGCTAATAATTTTTAATCAATTAAAAATATATTTAAAAAATTGAGAGTCATAAATCTAACATTTTTCTTGGATTGATAAGGACCGTAGCCACCCTTCATGAAAAGTACAATGTGAACGGGACTTATGAGCCATATTAATCACTAGTATTAATGTGTATAGTTTGAATGGTCCAAAAATATTAGATTCTTGGGAAAAAATATATATTATATTTTAAATATTATCCTAAAAAGATAAAAATAAAAGTCATCTAAAAGAAAAGACAAGTGATATTTTAGTTAGTTTTGGAGAATTTATAAAAAGAGAAATAAAGAAAAGTGACTGGCAAAATTGCGCGCGCCGCAATCACAGTCTACAAGCAGTAGACAGTGCTTCGAATAGAGAAAATAAGAATGAGTGAATTAAGAGCTTTCTAATCAAGTGTCTTGGGGTTTTACCCCCCCTTTTGGAGCCAATGCAACCATCATATTTATGATCTGAGCATCAGATCACTGAGTCTTCTAAGAGCCCCTCCAGTCTTGTTCTCAGACTTATCCCCTCCTCTCTAATTCATTATAAATATGAGGCATGGGGAGGCACAAGGGAGCATAAGGAGACCCCGAAAGGTTGCAAGAGAGAGGGAGAGAGAGAGTATACCCCTCCAAGAGATTGTGAAAGAGAGCTTGAGAGAGAGAGAGAAGAGTTACCCCGAGAGGTTGCACAATTTCCCTTTATCTCGATCCTCAATTTAACCATCTTCTCTTTCGCTCTCCCATCTCCAATCTATGCCACCTTCTTAATCTCTTGAGTCTACTTGTGGACGATGGCCTCCAAGCAAAGAATGTCGCGTGCAGATGAAAATCCTACAACCAGCAACAACAAAGCTTCGGGCAAAGGGATCACTGTCAATCCAATTGCGGTACCGGTCGCAAGTAATGTATTTTCAAATTGATAGATGCTTGTTTTAATGCTCACAAGAGATACATTAGGCTCCGTATCTTGTGGTGCTAGAATAGGTCATTGAAAATGATAAATCACATCTCAAATATTCAAAGATGAAGTTTGTGAAGTGCTTGTATCAAAGGGAGTTAAATTGCATCTAGTTGCTATGTGATGAATCAATGCATAGCATCAGCAACATATGGGACACTAAAGTATTGAGCATCGATGAGTCTTTGATTAATCTTTACCGAGGATAATATTGTTTAAAGTTTGCCAATGCATATACACAGTACATATATGGGAGAGATTATGTAAACTTTACATTGATGACATGCGACTCCTTGCCTTAGGAGAAAGGAAGATAAAGCCAAGAAAAAAATGTTGCATAGTAGGAAAATGCTAAAAGATAATTGTCACTTAGAGAAGAGGCATAAATGCTCTTGCTAGATTGATTAATTTGCATTAGAATGATAGGACTTACGTCATGTATAGTATTGGAACCTTTAGGATATGCCTTAGGCTAAAGGAGGGAATATTAAGTAAATTCTACTCTTTTGCCCCAAGGGGGAGAGAGCATATGCCTTAGGCTAAAGGAGGGAATACTAAGTAAATTCTACTCTTTGGCCCCAAGGGGGAGAGTGAATATGCGATGGAATTATTGTCACATCTATTATTGTATTATTTGGAAAAAATAAAATTAGTTTTGTTGGTTGATTGAACAACACCCTAAATGTTTTTCTTTCAATCAAGGGATTGTTGCATTGTGATTTGGATAAATATTCCAAGGCTTGTGTTGATGGAAAATGCATGGCAGGGGTCTGTAATGACAAGTTGCCATGGGAATAAATGAACATTTTTCTAGAATATGATATTAGGGCTGATTGCTTTGATTGTGCTTGAATTTTAATTGGATTAATTAAGGAAGAATATTTTGCATGCATGGATCATCTCCAAGATCACATTGTGGATTATCTCGAGAGGGCATTGCTCGATTCACAGGCCGATGGTTGAGTGGTGAAAAGGCCAACCACGGAAATGGCATCTCACTCCTAGACCTCTTGTGGGTTAGGTGGAGCTCTGGACACCCCTTGCCTGTCCAGAATGGAGTTGGAGATCCCCGTGAGCCCAATGTCTGGGACGTTGGAAGATCCTATTCTAGATAAAGGATGGAAATTTCGGTGCCATGTGATTTGGACCGGGTACTAAGGACTGCTTTTTTGTTTTTATGCATGTGTTGTAAATTACGTGAACGAACTCTGTGCCCTAAAGCTGATTTTAAATGTCCCACATAAATGTGGTAGGACCTAATTAGACAACTAAAGCTATCAAGGGAAGCGGGTGGACGGAATCCCCTGATGGGTCCGTCCTATGGCTGGGTGGTCCCAGAGAACTACGAGGCTTCTCACAAGGATTTACCGTCGGATGACTTTAGGTATTGTTAAGTTAGAACCCGATTCATGGCGTTTTAGGGGACCGGAATGGGACTATGCCCTGCAGGTAGAGAGGTTGAGCGGTGCATCCCTCTTGTTTCCCATTCTCTATGAACCAAGTGCAGCATAAATCTGCTTCGACTCTATTGTTCCTACTCAAAGTGGGTCATTTGGAGCTTGACACTAGCTACTTCCTAGAGACTTGATTGATATGAAAGAAACCCTGACTTCAGGTCGGTCCTAAGTGGGAATAATCGGATACTTCCGCTTCGGGGCAGACTCAAGAAGACCTAGATCGCAAACTTTGTGACATTCCTTGCAAGTGCCAAGTGGCACTTTCTAGACTCCCCTCCCGATGGGATGCTAAGACGTGTTCCACAAGTATTCAAGCGAACACATTACACAGACTAACTTGATTTTCCTGATCGAACATTGTTCATTCGATCGTGAAAATCAAACTATCCCTCGCATGTGTCTGATTGGACATTCACCTTGTTCGATTGGGATGATTGGACTCATTAGAATTAGACTCGGACACTCAGCCACATTGGCCACTTGAATAGAAGAAAATCAGATGCTTGGCACTTGGACACGCTAGAATTGGATACTCTAAAATCGAACAGCTAAAATCGGACATCTGACTCTGAGAATCGGATACTGTAACATGGAACACTGTAAAATCAAACACTGTCAAATCGGATCGAAATTTTGATAGGAGAGATTGATAAATCTAGTGCATCCCAGCAAGACTAAACACACCTTCCGCAACAATTGAGGAAGGCTTCGAAAGCTTTATAGACCAAATTGAGCTTAGAAATTGTAGTTGAATGGCTAGAGATGACCACTAATAGTCACATCAGTTTTTAGTCCCTATTAGAACCGTGAAACAGATCCCCAGACCCCCATTTGACCCTAATCAACCTAAACAATGTAGCACTGAACCTAGAGACTAGAGAGAGCAACTAGGGCTAAGTGTAAAGCCCTATTCGATCGAGAACTTAGACCAGAGTACGAAAGCTACACTTATTATCCTATGTTCACACCCACATTATTTTCGACAGTTGAAGTGTACTTGGAAAAACTGAAAGCCTGATTGCGCACAGTGCATGGAAAAAAGTAAAACACACAAACTAAGTGAACTAAAATTGAGGATTGATTGTCAATAAAAAGGAACACACTCAAACCTAATTAATAGAACGAACCCACCAATAGGCAGCAATAGTCAAACCTAGACCAGGGATCAAGCAACCTCGATTGGTAGGGCCAATTGACTGACACAACACAAAAGGCCAAACACATCAAGGGAGTAACACCATTGGGAGCG
This sequence comes from Lygodium microphyllum, assembly GCF_053477565.2. Taxonomy (NCBI): domain Eukaryota; kingdom Viridiplantae; phylum Streptophyta; class Polypodiopsida; order Schizaeales; family Lygodiaceae; genus Lygodium; species Lygodium microphyllum. The sequence goes on along the minus strand of NC_141144.1, from coordinate 29,039,614 downwards.
CAATGCTGCCCGACTTGATCAATCTCACTCAAAATCTAGTGGAGAAAGAGACCGCAGACATGGCAGAGTCTTATGTAAGCCACGAACACGAAGAGCTCGACCTAGGAGATTTCTCAATTGAAATCCAGCAAATGGTGAATGCATATGATGATGAACAAACTTGGGTAGACCACCATGGCAACAAGCCATCAAAAGACATCATAATGGACCTTGAAGAGGAAAGAAAACTGGCACAAAAAGTCTTGCAAGGCATAGTAGTATACAACCAACAATAGTAGGCTAGGAGATTGTAGCAGGACATAGAAATGCCAAAGGTTCAGCCCTAGTAAATAGAAATGCAAGAGGTTCATAGAAACTTGAAGAGGAAAGAAAGCTGGCACAGAAAGTCTTGCAAGGCATCGTAGTATACAACCAACAATAGTAGGCTAGGAGATTGCGACATGACATAGAAATGCGAGAGCCCTAGTAAATAGAAATGTGAGAGGTCCATAGAAACTAAATAGGATTAAATACAGAAAAGGAGAGAGCGCTAGAGACAGACTTAATGCTAAGTGGACTTCTCACAAAGTGACCGATATACAATACGTTGGCAAAGCAAAGCACTGCAGCACTAACAGCATTGTTGCTGGTAGGATTAGGATTTAACTAGGGCTCCAAGAGCCAATCAAGAATCCCTGTAGTTACAAAACAACTAAATAAGTACTAGCCGAGCAACGACCTGTATAGATTTGTAGATCAGTTTGAGCATGTCTGTGATACTAACAACCTCATGGATCTTGCCTAGTGCTCACAAGATTTCGGCCTATGCTTAGGAAATAAAGGAAGGATGTGGTACACCAGTTTGGACAATGCTGAACGCAATGACTTTAACACCCTTCAAGAGTCTCTTCATCAAGAGGTTCTCTGAGGCGGGATACTCTGAGAACCTCATAGTTAGATTGATGAATGTCAAGTAGAAGGACAAGGAGGATATCCGAGACTATGTCACCCATGTGCGGAGTCTTTTCAAGAGAATTCCAACCGCAGAGAGACCTAGCAAGCGAGCGGTCTCCATTGTGTTCATAAGTGGAATATGAAGTGAAGAGTTGTACAAGGCCTTGGCGAGTAACTCAACCCTACAAAGGGACATGCTAGCTAGGGTCTTCGAAGAATCCATACGAGTGGATGATCTGCTTAAAGAGAGGAGCTCAAGACCCATAACTTAAGACATCACTGCTCCTAGAACCTGAGGAAGAACTCTAATCACTAGTAATGGATCCAACCAAGGTACACAAGACAAAGGAAAGAATGTTGATCAGATCCAGGAGTTGGCAGACATGAAGCTAGAGTTGGCTAAGATGCAGGAGATGATGAGAAGGTGTATGTGGTGTCAAGATTGTGGGAGAGAAGGAAGGAGTCTCACTTGTAGCTTTCTTGCTTGCACAATGGGGGAATACACACAAAGGTGGAGGCTGAAAATAGTTTTCCTCTTCTTAGTTTGTGTAAGCCAAAAAGAACTCTAGTACAAAGAAATAGAAGAACCCTATATATGGGTCTCAAACCAAACTCAACTAACTAAGGTGGCATACTAACTGAGCCACGAACTAGAGTAGATAAGGATAGCTGTCATCTAGCTATTATTCATGGATGGTGTACCAACCGCATCTGCAGCTAACAAGTCGGTGACATAAATGCACAACGGTCACCCTGGCATATCACGAGTGGAGCTCGATATCTCAACACTCCCCCTTGAGCTCAATCCCAATTCCTGCACACCAAGCAGGTCTCTGAACTTGCGTAGCTTCTCTGTGCCCAATGCCTTCGTAAATATGTCAGCTACCTGATCCTCTGTGTTGACATAGACTAGATCAATAAGACCTAGTAAAACCCTCTCCTGCACATAGTGATAATGCACCTCAATGTGCTTTGTTCTAGCATGATAGACTGGGTTATTTGCCAAGTGTATACTACTCATGTTGTCACAATAAATGACAACTAGCCCATCTGTAAGCTGATGCATATCATAAAGTAGCTTATGCAACCAAGCTACCTCACATGCAGCCATTGCTGCGCCCCTGTACTCAGCCTCTGTGCTCGACAAGGCAACTGTAGGCTATTTCTTGCTGCTCCAAGTGACTGCAGCACTCCCAAAAGAGAACACATATCCACTGGTAGATCGTCTATCAGAAATACTACCAGCCTAATCAGCATCAGTGTATCCATGTAATTGTATCTGAACCCCAGTCTCATAAAGTAGTCCATACTGCAATGTGGACTTCACATACTTGAGTATGCGTCTAGCCGCATCCAAATGCGGTTTCCTTGGAGCCTGCATAAACTGACTTACCAATCCAATAGCATCGCTAAAATCTGACCTGGTAATAGTCATATAAATCAAACTTCCTATTATGCGTCTGTACATAGTAGGGTCTTCCAGAAGCTCACCTGCATCTGCGCTCAGCTTCACATTCTGCTCCAAAGGAACTGAAATAGGCTTACAGCCTGTCATCCCATATTTGGACAGCATGTCCAATCTATATTGCCTCTGCAAGAGTCGTATCCCACTTGGTGATCTAATCACCTCAATGCCCAAGAAATAACGCAGCTCTTCCAAATCCTTCATCTCAAACTTCTGCTTCAATAGTATTTTCACATGAAGGATATCTTCATCACTGTCACCTGTCATAATCAAATCATCAACATAAATGACAAGTAGCATAATACATTTCTCTGTTTTTCTCACATAAAGTGAAAAATCTGCCTTGGAAATCTGAAAGCCAATAGTGACAAGATACTATCCTATCTTGTCAGACCATGCTCTAGGTGCTTGCTTCAAGCCATACAAGGCTTTCTTCAACCTGCAACAAACAAACTCAGGATGAACAACATGCACATAACCTGGTGGCTGCTCCATATAGACCTCTTCTTGCAAATCACCATGCAAGAAGGCATTCTTTACATCCATCTGATGTAAAGACCATCCCTTTGATGCAGCCATAGCAATGACTGCTCTTACGGTTGCCATCCTTGCAACCGGACTGAATGTTTCTTCATAATCAATGTCATATGTTTGTGCATACCCCTTGACTACTAATCTTGCCTTGTATCTATTCACAAAACCATTTGCATTGTGTTTCACCTTATAAACCCACTTACAACCAATTGCATTCTTATCTTTAGGCAAAGGTACCAATTCCCATGTAGCATTTGCTTCCAAGGCATCCATTTCTTCATCCATGGCTTTCTTCCATTTTTCTTTTCCCATGGCTTGCTCAAAAGTAGTGGGTTCTGGTTCCTGTATCACTTTGACCATATATGCATAGTGAATGGCTATAAATCCATCATATTTCAGCCTATCCATAGGATACCTAGCTCTGGTAGACCTGTGCAAAGTAGGTTCACTCCCAGGTGCTCTCAAAACATCCCTGGTCTTCCTTACTCCAGGTGTAACAATAGAAGGAATACCCAACTCATTATCAATGCTCTGTCTTGAGCCACTAGATTCACCATCCACATAAGAGTGACCTACATTCACATCAAACATGGGCTGATCTACCTTTTCTTTTTCTTTTCATGATACCTGTATACCACTATCTGCATTGCTTCGAGAGGATTCTCCTGATCTCAATCTGCTTGTCCATGGCGAAGATTGTGAACCACTGTTAGAGGACACTCCAAGTTCACTAATATTTTGTGACTGCTGCTGTGAATTTTGTGCAGTATTACCATTTTGTGCATCTACATCATCAATCACATTTACTGGTTTATACCAGCTACTCATCTCATAAAAAAACAACATCTCTGCTCACTGTAAACTTACGAGTAGAAGGGTTATAGCATCTATACGCTTTCTGCTCTGCAGAGAGTAACCAATAAAGATGCACTTCTCAACTTTTGGATCCAACTTGGATCTCAACTCATCTAGCACATGAACATAGGCAATGCAACCCAAAATCTTCAAATGAGAAATATCTGGTTTCCTATCAGTATACCTCTCCTCTGGAGTCATCCCATGTATTGCTGCAGTGGGAGTCATGTTCATTATGTAGACTGCTGTAGCAACTGCTTCAGCCCAGTAAAAATCTGGCAAGTCTTTTTCGTTGAGCATGACACGAGATACCTCTCCAATATGCCTGTTTTTCCTTTCTGTAATTTCATTTTGTTGTGGGGTATGACTGCATGAATATTGCTGCTTTATGCCATGCTCCTGCAGGAACCTTGCAAACTCATTTGAGAGGTACTCTCCCCCTCCATTTGACCTTAGGCATTTTATTTGTAGGCATGTTTCTTTTTCAACCATAGCTTTAAGAGTTTTGAAATACCCAAAAACTTCACTTTTCTTTTTCATAAAATACACCCAAACTTTTCTGCTATAGTCATCAATAAAAGTGACAAAATAATGACAGCCTCCAAGAGATGCAGCTTTAGTAGTCCACACATCAGAGTGGATTAATTCCAATGGCTTCTTACTCTCTTGAACATGTCTAGGAAATGGTTTCCTTGCCTGTTTTCCAAATTGACAGGCTTCACATACCTTATGCATTTCTGCAACATTGAATTCAGGCAATCCTGCATCTTGCATTGATTTAAGTCGCTGTACATTAACATGACCAATGCGTTTATGCCAGATATCAATATCTGCAACTATACCGGTCCCATGTGCAAACATTGCTACACTCAATTCAGGCATGCCTGCATCCAACGTAAACATTCTGTCCTTCTTCTTTCATTTTGCTATCAAGCGACCTTTATTTTCATATCCTCAATAAAGCATCCATGAGAATTAAATCTGACTTGCAAGCTCTGCTCAACCATTTGACCAACAGAAACCAGGTTCTTGGTGATATTCGGGACATGAAATACATCCGACAGGTATTTCTTTTTCCCATCCTGCATAGACAAAGGAATATTTCCAATCTGCACAATAGGATGTGCAGTATCATCACCAGTCTCCACAAATCTTGGTTTTTTCATTTTCCTTGCATCCTGCATCCATTCTGCATGACCTGTCATGTGGTTTGATGCACCTGAGTCAACATACCACACATCCTTACTTTCTTCTGCACTTGTCATAGAATTGGTCATGTGCTGCACTATAAACAAATGCTCATTTTTGTCATCACCCTATCTACTAGAAGATGCATAATTCTCTTGTTGCAATTTTCCATTCATGATGTCATTCTGCTTTTTATAGCAGTCTTTAGCCATATGACCCATTTTACTACAGTAGTAGCATTCAACATTGCTGTTTGCATTTTGGCCTCTTTGCTATCCACCACGACCTCTTTGGCTCCCCCTGCCTCTAGAGTTACCACGTCCTCCTCCATAGGACTGGTTTTCTTGACTTTGCTGCATATTCTAATTTCTACCACGGCCTCCAGATCGGCCTCCTCTACCTCTGCCTCTACCTCTTCCAGTATTTGAGTAGAAGACAGCTTCTTTTGAAGTTCCTCCTGAAGAAGATGCACCACCATTTCTCTGTTCCTCAGAAATTAGAAGAGCAATCAATTCCTCAAAATCAGGAAGTCTTTCACGGATGGAAATGGATGTTCGGAACTGTGCATAATCCTTTCTTAGATCATTCAAGGTCACAGAAACTAAATCATCATCTTCCACTGGCGACCCAATGGAAGCAAGTGCATCTGCAATCTTCTTCACCTTCATGTGGTAGTCATTGATGCTCATACTTTCTCTTTGCACATTGTGCAACTCTTGCTTGAGCTGCATTTTCCTGGCTTGCGTATTTGTGCTATACATTTTTGACAAAGTATCCCATGCCTCCTTTGGCGTACTTGCATCCTGAATATGCACAATCATAGAGTCTGAAATACTGATAGACAGCCAGTACATAACTTTTCTGGCCCATCCTTTAAATGCCTGCATTTGTTGTTGATTGGGAACATAAGGAAGAACTGGTTCTTCTTCGTTTCCTGCAACGAATTCCCAATATCCTTTTCCCATAAGGAAATTCGTCATTCTAAACTTCCATTCTTGGAAGTTGTTCTTGTCAAGCTTTTCAGTGACAATCTGTGAAAGAGAATCAGACGCCATTACAGAACACTGCAAAAAATTCTGTCATTGCAAAAAACACAGCTTTAGCCTCACAAGGGCAAATCTGCAAAATTGACGAAAGTGGTATTTGACCACACAGTCACTTCCTAGTGACGATTTTGCATCAACAGGCAACAAGGATGATTCTTAACTCCCAATGTCTCTGCGCACAGGCATACGATGCAATTTCTATGGTAACTTTTCACCGACCTGTAGAACAGTGGTCGCACAGCAAAAAATTGGGCCTTTTCCTAAGTGCGTGTGGAAAACTTCCACCTCCAAAACAGGCCCCGAAATGGCCTCAAATCAAAAAAACTGCCCTCTTGCTATATTGCCCTCTTGCTACACCGCGAAGGATGTCTCAATCTGAGACAATGCACTCTTGCACTTTCCGGCTGTGCTACCTGCAGAGACTTGCTCCCAAAACCAAAAAATAAAAGCAACACTGGTCCTCTTACCAGAACACCGCGAACTTGGTTTGCTTTCTTGAGCTCCTTACCACGAACAAGGCTCTGATACCATGTCAAGATTGTGGGAGAGAAGGAAGGAGTCTCACTTGTAGCTTTCTTGCTTGCACAATGGGGGAATACACACAAAGGTGGAGGCTGAAAACAGTTTTCCTCTTCTTAGATTGTGTAAGCCAAAAAGAACTCTAGTACAAAGAAATAGAAGAACCCTATATATGGGTCTCAAACCAAACTCAAATAACTAAGGTGGCATACTAACTGAGCCACAAACTAGAGTAGATAAGGATAGCTGTCATCTAGCTATTATTCATGGGCGGTGTACCAACCGCATCTGCAGCTAACAAGTCGGTGACATAAATGCACAACGGTCACCCTGGCATATCATGAGTGGAGCTCGATATCTCAACATGTGGTCCCATGTCCAATGTGTGTATTGTGGTGGAAACTACCTTCCAGCTAAGTGTCAGGACCCAAGATCTTGACCTTGCACCAACTGCAGTAGGCTTGACCATGACACTATGCACTGTAGGACTACAGTGGAGACTTCCATATTCATAGCCTTATAACCAGCCTTATCTAGGGAATAGGCCTCCAAATCTCTTTGAAAGAGGAGCCTCATTGGCCCTCCCAGCACCTAATGATACAAAGGCAACCATCCCTAGGATATGAATCAATCCCACACGCATATCTAGGTTTCATGGACCCTACATAACCCATCCATTGAGTGATGCTCCCGTCCACTATGTTGAGGAGCCTAATGATGAGGAGGCCTCTGTGAACCCTTATGTCTCATATGATGAAGAGGGCAATCCAGTCCTCATGGACTATCGACGATGTGATGGCATTAGGAAGGAGGAGAGGCAAAGGTTTATGAGGGCAGACCCAATAACAGATTTCTTGTTGGAGTTGTGGTCACCCAAGACACATCTCCTCATGATGCCCTGAGAGGAAGCAAGAAAATTGAGATAAGGCTAATCTCAGATGCACTGAGTGTGGAATCACTCACCTTTTTGCCAATTTTCCTAGGCGAAAGCCGCCCTTTATTTCAAAAATTTGCCATCAGTACCACTCTTCATGATAGCTAGGAAATCTGGTAATAGATTAACACCAATGCATCTACCACAAACACCTCCAATGCTAGAACTCCCTACAAATGTAAGAGTAGCGACCATCAGTGAGATTGAGGAAGAGGGCGAGGAATTGGTGGCAGGATGCCTAACACCAAGGCCACTGGTAAGGAATTGCTGCTAGGATGCACATTCAAGAAACAAGTACACTGCAATAATGTCGACTATGAGAGGTGGAAGAGATGTGATGCCATTTGATACATGGTGGAGAAAGTGCCATCAAGCGAGACATCTAACCATTGAGTATACCCGAAAATCAACTATTCCTGGAGCCTTCTGTTTATACTGTTTAAGGAAGAACCATACAGAGGATATTTTCTCTCTGAAAGACATGCATGAATGAAGGAAGAAAGATGAAGAAGTAAGATTCAATTTGTTGGAATCCAAGATGACAAGTCAAGATATCGAACCAAATCCTAGAGAGTTCGGTCCTAATTTCAGCCCAAGGAGGTTTCCTTGTCAAAGTTATAGAGAGGACAACAGTTTGGCGGTGGCCAGGGATCAGAAATGGAGTATTACAGATGTACAGAAAAGGGACATATCTTACCAAACTGTCCAAACCCTAAAAGGTCCATGGACTAAAAACCCTTATACAGTCGATGCAAGGAGAAGGCCACACTCAAAAGACTATCCAAGTCCAGATCGTGTGAAAGCTACTCCTGATTACCAACAGAAGACCCAAGAACCTACCTCCAATTTGGTGGAATTGGAAGTTGCCACAATAATATGTGCCAAGAAAAGAGAATCCACAGTTCCAAAAGAGAACATTCCCTCTACCAAAACATTGAAGTTCAACCTTCCCAAGGAGAAACAGAATAGTGCAGAGTAGGACAATGTATCATAGAGCACTGTAGTGCCTTTGAGAGCTATAGAGATTGTTACACAGATAGGACCAAAGGTCCAAGAGATAGAGGATGTTGAAGTACCTCCAATAGTAGAAGAAGTGTTGGGGGTAAAGGCACCTTCGCCTAGCCGCTCGTGTATTACTACACTGACAATACCCACCACTACACACTGCAGGTGGCAAGCGCCCATCATCGTCACTTTATTCTTTATTCTTTCGGTGACAATTTGAATAAAGGAAGTCTTGGTCACACATTGTGACTGTTGGAGTTCCCATTTGGTCTCTCTCTCTTTCTTGCTCTTGCTATCCTGCCATAGCTCTTCCAAGAAAGCTTCAATCCTTTTCTCCTTTCAACTAGTATCAAAGCATGGATTCATGACTACTCGAGCTTGGTTCGTGGAGTCCTCAGCTTCCTATTGATTACCTACACTCATTGGGTCTCCTTCGCGATAGCCATAGCCGACTCTCTTGAGCTCCTGTCGCTCCCTAGCTTCCCAAGCACATTCTCGGCCCCTTTGGGTACCCTTAGGGAATTGCATTAGAGATATTTCTTCATTTTCTTTAGGGTTTTATGCTAGTTATAGGTCTATAGGTCTGAGAAGAGAAAGGGGGCAGCACTATTGAAGCTCCGGTGCTCCATATCTTGGTATAGACCTCTTAAGGCTGCTTGAGGCTTGTTGTGTGCCTTCTTTGGCACCCCCTGGAGCTTCCTTACTATCTTGACCAACACAACAATAGTAGTAGAAGCCATCACCAGATCAGCATGATTTGTGCTTGATCTACAGGCTCCTTGGATAGCTCATCTCCTAGATCATTGTGGCACCCTTAGAATTGATGTTTGACATGTTTTGACACCTCCTGAGCCTTGGACATTGATCTGAGATTCTATAGCACTATTTTTTGAAATAGTTTATAGCAACTTGCAAACATTAAATGTCAATACTACACTAGCAGTTGATGCATATGCTTGTTTGGTGCTTCCTAGTTAAGTGGTTTGATACCTATTGATGACCGATTGTTGGGAGATGCAAGACATATGTATTGCCATGATCTTGGATTGATTTTTGGGCTGAAAAATATCATTTTTAAATAGTAAATCACTACTGTACAATAGTGGGCTGAAGCCTATTACTTCATGTTTCCTTATACCTCTTGGAATTGGGACATGCTTTGGAGATACACATGGAGATACACATTGATGTAGTGACTCTCGAGGATCGACATAGAGCTTGTATTTGCTCTAGGATCATTAATTCAGCTTGAGCTCACTTCACATAGCATTTGGATCTCCATCTTTGATGTACTTGTGGCATGCAATTTACTTGTGTGACCACTCTTGACATGCTTGGCCTATGCTACTACTATATGCCCATTACATTGTCTGGAGTTGGATGCTACTAGGCCTTTGGCTTGACATTTGATTGCTTGGAGCTTACTTTGGCAATTTCTTGGCTTGCCAAAGTTACAATTTGGATGTACTTGATGTCTATGGATGCTATGTATGGATGCTATGGAGCCTATATGCTCGGGATATCTCATTGATGCTTGATCTTGGAAACTTGTCACAGGTATCTCTTACATGCTTTGTTCGAAATTTCTTGCTTGACATTTACAACTTTTGTGTGAGTGGGAGCGTCTTTAGATGCTTGATAGACATTGAGCAGGCACGGTTTATGCTACTTGAGCATTCAGATACCTGAGATTGGGATCTTCACTTGGATGTCGCATGGTTGATATGCCGTGGTCCTCACAGATATACTTGGGTAGATTTGGGCTTTGCACTCCCTGAGCATACACCTCTTTGTGTCAGGTCTTGCCAGTGTTGTGTACACTTTGCCCTATTCCAGAGGGGGTGTGCCAGCTTATTGACAGATTCATTTGACATAGTTGGGTGTTTTCTTGATGTCTATATGACTGTCACATATTGATTTATGCCTGCTTGCTCTGCCGGTTATGCTTTGACAGTCAGTGGTTGACTTGGTGCATTCATTTCGCCTACAGTTTGCTCTCATTGTACCTAGCCATAATTTATTACAGCAAGTAGTTATGCATGGACTAACGTGGAAATTTCACGTTGAATCATCCAGATTTTATATACTTTTGATGGTACTTGGTGGGCAACATCATTAATTATCAGTTTGTGGTCATTTTGTCTTGGTTTTGGTGGTATTTTGGCTATTTACATCAGAAAACAGCAAGTAGTTTTGAAGTGTCTGCACCATTTTGGACTGCAGTATGGCACCTTCTTCCACTAACAGTGCTATCTTCAACATCACTAAGCTTGATGGTACGAATTATACCTATTGAAAGAGCCAAGCTTGGTAGGTATTGGTGCACAAATCTCAAAGCCACTAAGGATGCATGGTGAGCAACGTGAAACTATGACTGATGACGAATGGGATAAGCTTGATGAGTTATGCAAGTCCACCCTCATCTTGTCTCTCATTGAACAGGTGCATTATAATGTGGTTGAGGAAGCACGGAGTGCTTGGCAGCTTTGGGATAAAAGTAAGAACCTCTATGACAAGAAAATTCCATCAAGTCAAATGTATTAGTTGAAACAGCTTATGGACTTGTGCATGAAGGAGAATATGACAATGTCTACTCATTTGAGCCAGTTCCATGCCATTCTCAAGAGCTTGACTTTGTAGGGCATTACCTTTAATGATGAGGTTACTCCATTGTTTTTGCTTAGGACTATGAATGAGTCATGGGATGTAATCTGCACTGTCTTATGTGCTCCTACTACTATTTTGAACTTGCCTGATGTAAAGAGTGCTCTTTTGCAGGAAGAGACCATCTAGAGCCCCAAGAGGAACACCAAGAAAAAGGAAATTCTCTTGCAAGAAAATCTATCTTGTAATATCAACAAGCTTTTTTATTAGGTTTTATATGATCACAATGAAGAAAAGAATACCAGGCACAATAAATCTTCATGCAGCATCATGTAGATCTCCCACGGATTTGATAGAATCAACCATATTCTTCAATATCTTCACAAATTCCATCAATAGAACAAATAAAGCAAAGGAATACACCATATTTGAATGGAAATACATCACATAGTATTCATCTTCAATATCTTCATAGTCTTCTCTCTCAATCTCTCATATACAATCACTCTGTTTTAATAGATTTGGCTATCTCTGACTCTCTCTCTCTCTCTCTCCATCAATAGTACATCATATCCTCACTACAATCTCTCAATAATAATTCTCAATAATCCTTCTTAGGTTGTGGATACCCCTCCCAAGAGGTGTGTCTGATACGAAGAGGCACCAGAGCCACTATAGTGTCCTTTCGTTGCTCACCACTGTCACTTCACTCCAGTCTTTACTTGAGTCTTCAGCAGCTACTTCTTTCACTTCTTTTAGCTCTTTTGCACTTGTATTCACCTCTTTCCAAGGTTAGAAAACTTTCCCAAGCTACACTCTCATCCATCAGAACACATACAGAAGCATACAGAAGGTCTACAGAAGCTCATCAGAAGCTCATCAGAGAGTTACAGAAGGTCAACAGAAAGCATCAGAACCGCATAACTCATACCAAAACCATTCCAAACCATCAAAAATCATTCAATAAGCTTTCAAACAATCTCAAACCCTATCAATCAATACCCCATCCCTCCTTACAGAGAGAAAACAGAACAAAACAAAAGCTCAACAGAACCAATTAGAACATATCAGAACATCATCAGAACTTCACATCTCTACTAATAAACATCATGAGCTTAATAAAACCATTCCAACCTATCCAAAACACTCTCAAACCACTTCCAAACCAATCAATCATCTCATAAAATCAACCATTCAGCTCTCAAAAACAATAAAAATCAGCCAAAAAATAAGTCATTTCAACACTCAACATATCCCCACACTTAATAAGGAAGCGTCCTCGCGACTCAGGAGAAAGGGAATACAAGTTCATTCAAAAGCTCAACTTTGATCTTTAATAAATCTTCAAAAACAGTCCATCCAACCACGACTCCAACTTATAACCTGTATCTGATATAAAAATACAACGAAAGGAAAACCCTTTATACATTAACACTTCTTATTAAACTGGAAATCACAACAAACTTATAAAGGATATAAGAGTTTTCTTCTTCTTCTGCATCAGCATCTTCAACTATCCAACCAGCAACACCATCACCACAATTCTCCAAAAATGTAGCTCGCACGAAAGCAAATCGAATAGGCAACCACCACGATCTTATCACATAAATTAACCCACAACACAAACACTACACACAACACAACCATCTGAATGACTCCTCCAAAAAGAGAGATTTATCATTAAAAATCATCCACCATACATGGCAAAGGTATCAATGAAGATGATCCCCCTTGAAAGATTGGTGATTTCGAAAACGATCCATAGACAAAGATTCATCTACAAATGTCTTGGGAGGATTCTGAAAAAACTGAAGGCAGCACATCCTTTCCAACAAGACAAGGTATCTGCTAGGCAAACAGAGGGCATGAAAGTACAATACATCTAGTTGCTGGGAATCAATGCTCACATTGACATTCATGCACAACTTTGGAATAGGCTTTGAATCATTATGAGAATGCCTATGCATATACGCCAGGTACCAAGTAAAATGAGCAGTTAAGCGCACAGAAGGATCTGCAGACTGAGAATACTGCTAAGCAAAATGCAGATAATTCTGATAAGCCTGACTAGCACTTATCCATTCTCCTGGGATCAATGGCCAATTGATTTGAGGTCCAGTAAGGGAATCATTTGAACTCCAGCCTCTTCTTCGAAGAATCTTCTGATCAAATCCTGGATACCCACTAACCAACTGAGGAGGATTAGGGATAGAAGTAGTAGGAGACGAAAGGGGAACTAATGAAAGAGGATGAAGTGATGGATAGGCAAAATCATAAAATGAGGAATGGATTAAAGATGGATTGGCTGAAAATTGAGGAGATTCTGTTAAGAAAGGTGTTAAAAGATAAGGAGAAAAAGTTGATAGAATATCAGGGGATGGGGAAGGACAAGGATCAGGAGGTAGAAAAACTCTATCTTCAATAAAAGAACAATGCGTAAAGATAGGAATTTGAGGAGATCCTTGAGGTTGGAAAAGAAGGGGTAAAATGACTTTTGGGTTAGATTGAAAAAGGGATATGTAAGCATCATACCTATGAGCCATTTGTTGATAATGAGTTAAGCAAGGTAAGGATGGACCTAAAGCTGATCTATGATGATAGGCTTCAAAGAAAGAAGTATCAAATGGGGGTTGGTTGGAAAGATAGGCTAAAAGATCCACCCTCAGTTGGTTAGTGTTCTGGGCATGAGCTGAAGCTTTGACCTGACGGTGATTCAAAATGACAGAATCAACCATAGGGTGCCATGAAAACTCAGGACACTCAGCCACCTAGGAAAAATATCCCTGGAATATCTCATCAATCCTCAACTCCAAATGTTGGACATACAAAGAAGCTTGCAATACCACATCTCCGACATACCAAGCCAGATCTTCCTCATCTGGAATCAGTAAATCACCCCTCAAATACATGTAGGACATAAGCATCGTATCTGGAGTGACAGAGTCTTCAAAAACCATCCTCACGACCTCTATCAGCAAATCTGATGACCAGGCTCCACTCCATCCATCCTCTGGAATAGATAAATCCATCGTGGAAAGCTTTATATAGAAGGCCAACTTCTGTTGTTGATAATGGACAAAAAAGGAATGATCTGGTGGAACATATTCCTGATACTGCTCAAAAGAAAACCATAACAAATCCATACGAGATTGCAATATTTCCACCTTGGCCTGGAATAAGGGACATAAGGTAGCCTGTCTCTGAAGAGCTGCCAAGTCTGTAGGGGATAAAAGAGAAACTGGTTGCACAGGACTCTGTGTATTAGACCAAGACTGAGACCAAGACTGAGCCAACTGATCTGTGTATTAGACCACTTGAGACCTAGCTTCTGCCAACTCAGCTTTCAACTTAGAAATTTCGGCTTTCTGAGTATCTACTAGCTTAGTCTGCTGCTCCATTTGCATACAAAGGTCAGAGAATTTCTCCTGAGCAGAGGCTAACTCAGTAGTGGTCTTATTCAATTTCTCCTTAGACTGCTGAACTTCATCATAAAATGAAGAATACAATTGCTGGATACAAGCAGTCATCGAAAGTTCAATAGAACTCTGGATATCCTTACACAGGAATGGAATAGCATCTCCTGTTACCACGCGGTAAACAGAAGGAATATTAAGGTTGAGCATCCCATCTCTATGGGCTCTGAAAAGGTTTGGCGTATGAAGGAATGCAAGCAAGCTGCTGCAAGACTGGGCAGGAATCGTCACTGTGGAACTGGAGGAACATGCATTGAATCAGCCACCCTCTTGAGGCGTTTTCTCTGAATGACCAGGGGAGGAGGAGAATCATCATCCTGAATTATCACTTCATCTTCTTCATTATGAGGCAGAGGAGGAACTTCTGGAGGATCAACTGGAGGTAAAGGAACTTCCTTTGCTGGGGCAGCATGTAGCAAGAAGACATAGAGGAAGGACCCAAATGTAACATTAGTCACATTTCCTCGAGTAGCTCGAATAAAATGGTGATCCATCTTGGAGAGGAGGTAGGTACTCCAATCAATGGTTATGCCTTTCAAAATCATTCGGGAAGCTGTAAACAACTCCTTGGAAAGATAATGAGATGGGGATTTGGCAGGCATGAACCTGTCCTGAAGGAATTGGCAAATCTGTTTCCATAAGGGATTGGAAATCATGGAAACACCCACTCCTGACGTGGTAATGACCTTCTTCAGATCAAGAATATCTGGAGTCTGCTTCTGCAACAGCTTCAAAATATCATCATTGGTAAACAATTGTCTGGCAGCAGGGACAGATTCCCCACGATATGGCAAACCAAGAGCCTTGCCTAGACTCTTCGGTGTCAGAAGAACAGTTGTGCCACGGACTGGACCAGACCTCTTGCTGTAAGAGGTTAGAAACTCGTCAAAGGGAAGGATCATCTGGAACCAGTGGGAAAGATAGGCTTACAAACTTGGACAAGGCCGCTTTAGCAACAACATCCGAATCCAGTAACAAAGAATAATCATGGACAGCCAAAGGAACATACTGAATCGGGGAGGAGTACGAGAGGGCGCCATTCAGATGGTTATACACACACCACAACATAGACAAACAAAGAGAATGCCTGCAAAGCAACAGACAAAAACCAAGGATAAGATATCAACCAATATGATAAAACGTGACTCGACCAACTATCCCCAAGCAAACCACAGCCTAGAAAAAATTCGATATGACCTCGACACATATGCGACCGAAAGCTTCATGCTATGCAACATGCAAACACCCAAATCCCTGTATCAGGCAATAAAGAAAAAAAACTACACACCGTACCCTTAACCGTAACAAAGAAACTGAACCAAAACATAACAACAACCCACACATATCAAGACCACAACTTTGATAATCAGGTTTGACCATGGAGACAACTCCGAAGACTTCACGTATCCATCCCACGAAACGAGTTCATTAAAAAGGGGAAATAAGTGCAGTGAGAGGGAATTAATTTAATGAAAGGTTCATTTTAATAAATTATTAAGAAATGTGTGAAGTTTTATTAAGTGATAAACCTTATCAAGAAAACGGCGGTTCCTTCTTAAAATTTTAATTACCAATTATTAGGCTGGAGCGGTGCTTTAATCCGAATCCCGGACTTCGATACCCAGACTGGGTTTCTAAATGCAAATTCATTTATTAAAAATTAAGGTGATGTGGAGCGCTTTTTTGCCAGCGCGTGCTTTTGTGACGGCTGGTTCATTTTAATTAAAAACATTAAAGTGCCTCTTAAGCGCACTTAGCGCGTGCTAAGTGAACGACAGGTTAATTTTTATTATAAAATGGTGTATTTAGCGCGAGCGCGCGTGCCATGGTGGTGTTTAGGGTTCATTTGAAAAATTAAACCGTGAATTTTTGGGATAGCGAAAAAAAAAGAAAAAGAAAAAAATGCCTGGTAATGGGTGTATGTGAATGCAATGAATGCGCTCTTCTCAATCCCAAATGGAGGTCAGCAATCCAAAAAGAACCAAGGTATCTGGATGTTTTTCTAGATTTTTCAGTTTGTAATTTGAATTAAAGAGGATTTTTTAATGAATTTAGGATTTAATGAAGTATCTTTACAGCTTAGAAAATATTCCAAAAATAAGTAAAAATATTAATGAATTTTTTAGGAATTTTTTGACATTTAAATTAGAATGTTTTACCATTTGTAATGATTTTTTTTATTTTTTGGGTATTTTTAAAAGAATTTTTAATTTTAAAATGGTCTAATTTTTTTTTTTTGAAATGTTCAGCTTAGAAAAATATGGCAATTTACTGCAGAAATATTGGGAATTTTTCAAAATTTTTTTGTAAATTTTTGTGAATTTTAAGTGTTTTTTAATGATTTTTTTAAATTTCAATGTATTTTAAAGGTTTTCGGTTATTGGAATTAAGAATCCGGGAATATACCCAGGAAGAGACTGTGTGTCAGCTGCGTGTGAACAACCAGTTGCACACCACCTCACGGACCAGCTAACACGCGTCCCCGCGCGTGAACATCCGCTAACAGACTCCCGCACACGAACACGAACAATGAAACTCGCATGAACAACCACGTGCGCGTACTCACACCTTTGCGGGTGATCGTGGACTAAAAATGGTAGCTGCGGGTTTCTGCGTGTGTCGGTGGGTGACAAGGGGGCTTATGAGGGGTTTTCTGCGGTTGTCACAGGTGTCTGCATTTGTCTCAGGTGTCAGCGGTTGTCTGCGGGGGAGAACATGGGCTTGGAAAGGGGTGGTTTGCTGCTGGTGGGTTTCTGTGGGTCTGCGGGTGTGACAGGGGCTTATGGAGGGGGTGAGGTTCTGCTGGTGTGCCTGTGGGGGGGAAGGGGGGCCTGTGTGGGGGTAGGGGGGGTTTGGTGTGTGTTTGGGCCTTGGGGGGGGGGGGGGGGGGGGGGGGGAAGGGGGCTTGTGTGGGGGTAAGGGGTTTGATGGTGGGACTGGGGGCTTGGGTGGGGGGTTGGGTGTGTGTGGTGTGCAGGGCACGTGGAGGAGCCACGGCGGGCAGGGCGCACGAGGGCGATGACGGCGCGGGGCAGGGTGCGGGCGCCGAGGTGGGGAGGTCAACGAGGCGGCGTCCAGGGCGGCGCGGCGGCCAGCAGGGAGGGCGACGGCGTCACGGCGGGCACCAGAGGCGATGTCGGGCAGGCGACGCAATGGCGGCGTCCACAGACTGCACGGGGCCACAGGGCGGCGGGAGCAGCGGGCCAGAGGGGCGGCACGATGGCGGCGGCCACAGACGTGGAGGAGGGAGGCGGACGAGGAAGGGGGCAGGCTCAGGCGGGCCGTCAAAGGCGTGGAGGAGGGAGGAGAGGAGAGGGCAGGCGGTAGGCGTGAGAGAGGAGAGAAGGAGAAGAGGAGGAGGGGAGAGAAGGAGATGGAGGTGAAGGAGATGGAGGGGGGGAGGAGAAACGCAGGGAGAAGGGAGAGGGAGAGAGGAAGGGAGGTAGTTGGGGGGGAAAGGGGCGGGGAGAGAGAAGGGTTGGGGTGGGGGGAAATGAAAGGGTGCCCGGGGTGGGTGGGGTGGAAAGGGCGCCCGGGGGTTGGGGGTGCCTATAGGGGGGTGGGCATAGGGGAATGGGCGGGGTTCCATAGGGGGGAATGCCCAGGGGTGGGAATGGGCGGGGTGCCCATAGGGGGGAAGGGTAGGGGATAGGGGTGCCCATGGGGAAGAATGGGATGGGCGGGCCATAAAAGAAAGTCGTACCCCCGTCTCGCGCGCGTGTGCGGGGCGGGGTAAAAAAAATTACCGTGACGGGATCGAAACAGCACCAAGATGGCGGTATGGGGCACGCGGACGCGATCGGGGTGCGTGGAGACGCGTAAAATCGAAAACGGGCGCGTTCACGCGCGGGACGAGTCTCGCGAAAACAAAAAAAAAAAAGAAAAAGGAATATCTCCCAATCTGGACGTCAAAACAAAATGTCGTAAAAACAAAAAGTGGGCAGGACGGCAGGGAGAAGACAAGGAAAATGCGCAACAGAGGTTCCGGGGGAAAGACAAGGCGTTCACATGCAAAAAATGCAAAAAACGGGTCCAAAAACGCAATTAAAAATTAATTTCGAAAGATCCGTGCATCGGAATGAGGTGCAGGAAAAAGAAAAAATGTGCAGAAAGACGTGCCGGACAATCTTATCACATCAAAACATAGTTCTGACTGTGATAAGACGTGTTCACGTGGGAAAAACCCAAAAAAACAGACCCGAAAATGGAATCGGAAATTAATATTGGACGAACCGCTTGCCGGAATGACATGTAGTAAAAAGGGAAAATGTCCGCAGGAAGGGGGCGTACAGGATGATCATGTTAGAACGCAGTTCCGGCGGAAGTAGGAGAGGTTCACATGCGAAAAACACCAAAAATACACCCGAAAACACATTTAAAAATTAATAATTAAAAATCCAGAAGTCGAAAGGGGTGGAGGAAAAAGGAAAAAGGTGGAGGAAGGCGCGATGGACATGGCTGGCAAATCAAATTGGAATTCCGATGGAAACAGGGCAAGTTCACATAGAAAAATGTAAAAAAGATGCACGAAAAAGTATCGAGAAACCGCAAAAATTAATATTGGACAAACCGTGCATCGAAATGACACAGAGTAAAAAGAAAAAATGTCAGGGAGAAAGTGTTTGTCAGGCCTATGATGTCAGATCACGGTTCCGAAGCAAGCAAAGCGCGTTCACATGGAAAACCGACTAATGTGCGCAAAATGCTTCAAAAATGAATAACTCGAAAACCGTGCACCGGAACAGGGGTGGGTAAAAAGAAAAAATGGTCAGTTCAAAGGGATGAATAGTCTTGTAAAGTCAGATTGGAAGTCTGCTGAACGTAGGGTGCGTTCACATAAAATCACAGCAAAATAAGGGAAAAAGAGAAATGGAGGAGGAACAGCCCCAAGGGAGGGGTGACAGTGGACGGGTGGGTGGGAAGGGACCCCAACAGGGTAAAAGCAAGGCATGGCATAGAGGCATTAGCAGGTTGAGGCATATGCAGAGGGGTATGCAATGTAGACACGCAGGGACGCGTTCCCACATTTAAAACCTTAAGGGATAGGGTGAACCGAGCAACAGGGACCTAGGACCACATAACAGACCATCCGCTAACATCCCCACACTTAAAACATGAATGTCACTGAGAACAGAAGGTGTAGGGTTAGAAAAACTTGGCCCATATTGTAGAGAATCAAGGTTGATTGTCGATGGCACGTCCACTGTCGTGGTCGACTGCTGCAGGAGGTACCAAGGCATCTTCTCAGCACACGTCCGTCATGGCAGGGACCACGCAACAACACCCACGGAGGTAGCTGGTTGAAGGAATCGCAGGAAATTCGTCGATGGCGAGGGATATTACACTCAACTCACAGTCACTCAAATGGAATGAAAGAACTGTCACTCGCCCCATGAATAATATCACTCGAGGAAGAATGATTGAAATCGATATCTCGTACCCGGTTTAGAAATCGACAGGGAATGGTGCAGAGGGAGTATGCCAGGGTGCACAATTGATGGTGCATTAGTGCATTCATCCCGTCTGGCATAGGTGCAAGCAGGAAGGCAAGGGAGCCTTACAGTGCAGTGTATAGAACAGACTGATGTGTCCTGTGTTGACGGTAGAGACCCATCTCGTGGATGCATAGGGAAATGGGAACATACCTGACTCCAAAGGTCGGAACGTCCCTCAATCGCACCTCTCGGTAATTGATTGAAGAAACTCCAGTCACACTCAGCCCACCCTCTGTCTCACGCTCTGCTGATAGATATAGGAGGGCAACCATGTCCTGAAACCCATTAATGTAATCCTCACGGTCACTTGTGCAAAGGTTGTATACCTTGTGCGCATTTGATGGTACAACTGTGCATCCCGCCCTGTGCCGGCATACGGTGCGAGAAGAAAGGCCAGGGAGCCTTATAGTGCAGTGCACAAAAACAAATTGTGCTTTGTGCATTGAGATACCCGTCCCGTGCGTGCAACACTTCATTCACACTTCTCACCTCTCATTTGAGTTGAAGGGAAAGACTGGTCACTCGCCCCACCCTCTGTCTCACACTCTGATAGATACAGAGGGCAACCCATACTCACTTCCCCATCCGGTTAGGATGAAAGCTCACATCACTCGATTGTTTGTCGATGAAGATCGCGTCGTCAGTTGTTGAAGAGGCGTACCCAGGGAGATAGCCATCAAATTGAACATTGTGTTGGATAGGACATGCCGTCTGCTAGAGGACAGTTAGACACTCTGCAGAGAGACCCAGGACATAGCGTACCAAGGGAGGTAGCTTCGGAACTGGATCCTGGGGATATCAATTGATGAATCCACTTTCTGGACTGCTGGGTGTTGCCACCTTTTCCATAGCCAGCTTCCCGCCCAAGGGTGTTTGCTACCTTTTCTTGGAGCGAGGCCTGCTATGACAGGGAATTTCTTCCTTTTCTCCCATAACAGATTTGTTTTTCATGTTTTCTTTTTTTTTTGTTTTTTTTTTTCTCTTTTTTTTTTTCTTGTTTTCCCCTATTCGCGAGGGTGTCTCCACCTTTTCTCGAAGAATAGGACGGCATGACAGGGACCTAAGTCCTTTTCTCCCATGACCGATATGTATATTTTTTTCTTCTTATTTTTTCGAATTAAGCAAGGGAATGGTAGAAATACCACTTGTCAGAACCCACCTCGCCACTGCCGCTGGTGGAAAATAGAGGATAAGAGATCAGAGCTGGAAGATGGGGTTGAGGGGACAGAGGGTTGCGTCCACCTCATTAGGAGTGGCTGAAGAACGGCTATCAGAAGTAGCATAATAAGAGTGAGAGTGCCACTCCAACAGGGGAAAGGATCAGGTGACCGTGATTGTCAAGATCCCCAAGGAGGGAAGTACTTCTTCAGGCGATATCCATTGATCAGAAAGGGATCATCAGAGGCATCAACGGTCTGCACTTGGACAGAGCCATTAGGGTTGACGGCAAGTACCTTATATGGGCCCATCCACCGCTATTGAAGCTTGCTAGGAAACTTGCCAAATCGTGAATCATAGGCTAGGACCAAATCACCTTCTTTGAACTCCTTGTGCTTGATGAAGCTGTCATGGTAAGCCTTACGTCGAGCTTGCGTGGCTTCCATGCACTGTAGAGCCATCCTGCGAGTTTCATCCAAACATTCCAGGTACAGGAGACAGCGTTGCAGTGAATCATCGTCCTGCAAACGCTCTTTAATAGCCACTCGCAAAGAGGGCAATTCCAGTTCAAGAGGGAAAACAGCTTCTGTACCATACACCAGCTGGAAGGGTGACTGTCATGTTGTTGCTTTATGGGAGGTTCTGTACGCCTAGAGGGCCTCTGTAAGTCGATCATCCCAGTCACGATGATGTGCGGCAATTGTTCTTGTCAGGATCGAGCAGAGGATGCGATTGGTGACTTCGACTTGGCCGTTGGCTCTGGGATAATAAGGAGTGGACTTGCGATGGCGGATCTTATATAGCTCTGTCAACTCTTCCATGACTTTATTAATGAAATGCGTGCCTCTATTACTTACCAGCTCTAAGGGATTGCCAAAACGGGTGATGATATTCTCATACATGAACAGGGCCACGCTGTTACCTTCGTCCCGCTTTAGGGCTTTAGCTTCACACCACTTTGTGACATAATCCGTACATACGAGGATGTATCTGTTCTGTTTCCTTCTGGTGGGAGGATCGATTGGGCCAACAAAGTCGATGCCCTACTTCTCAAACGGCTTCAAGGGAAGGATAGATTGCAGTGGCATGGCACTTGTCTTGGTAGGTTTCCCCATTCTCTGACAACCATCACATCTTTTACAGTAATCATAGGCATCCTTGTGGATGGTAGGCCACCAGTATCCTGCTAGCAGAGCCTTCCTGGCTGTGGCTTCTCCTGCAAAGTGGCCTCCACATGGCTCGTCATGGCAAGCCTTCAAAACAATCCCAATCTCATCTCCTGCAACACATCTTCTGAGCACTTTATCTTTGCCTTTCTTGTACAATGCGCCACCTAATAGGGTGTAGGGGGTTGATTCCAACATAAGCTTCTTCCTTTCCCGACTAGAAATACCAGGAGGGTACTGTTGGGTTGCCAGCAGATTGGCAATGTCTGCATACCAGGGGGTTACAGTTTCTACCAAGAATAGGGAAGCATCAAGGAGGTCTGTATCATCCTGCTTCTTGTCTGCAGTCTGTGGGATACGCAACAGATGATCAGCCAGAACATGGGAACGACTAGGTTTGGTAATTACCTCAAAGTCAAACTCTTGAAATAGAAGGAGCCATCTC
This sequence comes from Lygodium microphyllum, assembly GCF_053477565.2. NCBI lineage: Eukaryota > Viridiplantae > Streptophyta > Polypodiopsida > Schizaeales > Lygodiaceae > Lygodium > Lygodium microphyllum. The sequence continues at coordinate 29,016,794 of NC_141144.1, read as the reverse complement.
ATCATTTGTCCTTTCACATCCGCTTTGTTCATCAAGAAGGATAGGGCCTCGTGATCCACATAAAATTTAAAGTGAGTGGATAGGAGGTAGTGGCGGAACTTCTCTAGGGCAAACACCATTGCCAAGCACTCTAGCTCTGTCACTGTATAGTTCCGTTCCCTATCAGTGACTTTTCAGCTTGCATAATAGATGGGTTGATCCAGCTTCAAGGAGCCCTTCTGGCAAAGAACTGCGCCTAAACCTTCAATGGATGCATCAGTGTGGACATGAAACTCCTTCGTCCAGTCAGGAGGTTGGAGAATGGGTGCCTCAATCAGACACTGCTTCAGAGTGTTGAAGGCTTTGTCACATTCTTCCGTCCAAGTAAACTCTGCATCTTTCCTCAGAAGCTTGTGCAAGGAGGTTGCCTTTGTTGCAAAATGAGCTATGAACCTTCTATAGTAACCCACATGGCCTAGGAATCCCCTCAACTGTTTGAGGTTGGTGGGTGCTGTCAGAGCTGCGATCTTTTCGATCTTTGCAGGGTCTGTTGATATCCCTTGTGCAGAGACAATGTGGCCCAACAGAACTCCAGAAGAGACCCCAAAGATGCATTTGTCGGGGTTGAGGAAAATCCCATACTCCCGGCATCGGTCAAAGCATTGTTCCAGGTGTCCCCAGTGTTCCCGGATCAAACTATAGACACAGAAGTCATCAAAATATACCTCAATAAAGTTGTGCAGATGATTTTGGAATGCGGCCATCATGACTCGCTGGAAAGTAGCAGGGGCATTGCTGAGCCCAAATGGCATCACTCGGTAAGCGTAGGTCCCCCACTCTGTGGTGAAGTTTGTTTTGGATTGGTCTTCTTCTACTATCTGCACTTGGTTATATCTGTTGAATCCATCTAGAAGAGAATAAAGCTCATGTCCTGCCACTGTGTCCAACAATTGGTCTGTGAAAGGAATCGGGAAGTGATCCTTCTTCATCTTCGAATTCAACTTGCAGAAATCCACACATATACGAAGCTTGCCATTCTTCTTGGGTACAACCACGATGGGTGAAACCCATTCACTATTTGCCACTGGATAGATGAACTCGGCTTCCAGAAGCTTCAGCAGCTCTGCTTTCACTAATGTGGAATAATTTGGATTCATTCGCCTCTGTCGTTGCCGTACTGGCTTGGCATCAGGCTCCAAATCAATATGATGCTGACATATTGTGGGATCAATCCCCTTTAGGTCTTTGTAGGACCATGCAAACACGTCCAAATTCTCATTCAACAAGTTATACAAAGTTGATAACTCCTCTTTTGGTAGGCTGCTACCCACCTTCAAGTGGCGTTCAGTGCCATCTGCATCCACAAAAGTTAACTGCCTTTCACCTTCTACTTCACAGATGAAGATCCCGCGGACTGCTTCTGGGTACAGATCCGACTCCTTCAAGGGAGTGGTGTCCTCTTCTGATGTCCCACTAGAACCAACTTCTTCTTTTGGTGGAGACTTAGGTTGCTCCTTGAGATGTTGAAATGGGATTAGAGCCGTTTCGGGTTTGGTTTCAAGATTAGTTACCTCTTGGCTTGAAGACTCATCTTCTGATGACGCGTCCAGGAACGTCACATAACAGGGACCCTCTGATTTCGGTTGGGTTCATGAGACTGGTGCTTGTTGGCATAGTGCATCATCATCATCACCTTTTCTTGGCAAAGGTGGTTGAGGACGGCAGGAGCCACTGCTGAAAGACGGCTCTTCTTAATCCATTTCTTATAAAGATTTTGCATATGAGAAAATCCATTTACTAGACCAAATGGTACCATCGCCATTCTGTCCCACAGCATGAGCTCGTCTGGTTCTGATGCTTCTGGAACTTCTTCTTCATATATAACCTCTTCAGGTGGGATAGATTCTTCCATCTCACTTTCATAACCTTCTTCTTCCATATCATCTCCTTCCTCTTCTGTCTTTGTCTCTGTCTCTGTCTCTGTCTCTGTCTCTGGCTTTGTCTCTGTCTCTGTCTCTAGCTCTGTCTCTGTCTCTGGCTCTGTCTCTGTAGAAGCTCTGTAAGAGAAGAACATGTTCTCTGTTTCATCTTCTACCTCTATCTCTGGCTCTGCTATGGCCATGTAACAGGGAGAGCAGTACATCCATGCTTCTATCTCACTGTCAGAAGTGATTTCCTGGTTCAGGCAGGAAGTATTCACCCATTGACAATGGCTTTGCATCTTTTGGGAGTTGGCTTACAGTTTCCACTGTTAAGGAACGTACCACTATTTTCTTGGAAAGGATTTGTTTGATAGCATCTTCATCTGCTGATGTTCCATCTGTAGCCTCATTAGGGGAGTCAGAAGATAACTCCAAGGAGGTGGATCCATGCCCTTTTTGAGCACTATATAGCTTCAGCACCACTTTGTTGGGTCCTCTACCCAAGGTCAAGGTTCCTTTGAACCAATCCGTCCTTGCTCTAGCTTCAAAAAGCCATGGTCTGCCCAGTAACAGAGGGTAGGATGTACCATAAGAGTTTGGCTTCACTACCAGATAGGTTAGCCAATAATCTTTTCCAGCCACTGTAGTCTTCACATATGGGAGAATGCCCAAAGGCTTGATTCTACTCTGATCCGCCAGTCTGATGAGCCATTGGGTTGGTTGCACACCTTGTAGGCCGAGTTCCTTCATGGTCACATCCGTCATAATGTTCACTGATGAGCCTCCATCAATCAGTGCATTTGCAATGAAGCAGCCTTCTATCCACACGCCAGTCTCTGGGGTACCCGGATTTAGGAAGGCGTTAGCCACGTCCACTTCTTTTACAGGTTCTGGAGCTTTGTTGGACTTTGTTGCTGTTGAGGGAGCAATCTTTAATCCACGTCTTCTTGTCAGTATACTTTTGAACCTTTTGCGGCAACTGGGAGACAACATCAATAATTGTCGGAATGTGAGGTTTGGTTTAAAGGTATCTAGATCTCTGACCAGATCGTATTCCTTAATAGGATCCACTGGCTTCTCTAACCGGTTAGGGAATGGGGCAACACCCATTTTCATTTTCCTTCTTTCTTCCAACAGGGGCATCATGGGGACTTCTTCTGCCACTTGTGGCACTTCCTCCTCTTCTATCTCCTGGACCTCTGGTGTCCTGTCTCTGTGACTCTTTGTGGCACTGTAGTGCTCTGTACGGTACTGTCAGGCTCTGTTCTGTTCTGTTCTTCTGGTGGAAGATTGAACTTCACTGTTCTGGCAGGAGGATTATTTTCTTTCTGGATAGGTGGTTCCTTCTTCTTTGCACGCGTGATGGCAGTAACTTCCAATTTCACTAAATTGGAGGTAGGCTCTTGGGCCTTGGCCGGACTATCAGTAGCATTGTTTTTCACTGGGGCTGGGCTTGGACAGTCTTTTGCAATGTGGCCTTTTCCTTTGCATCGACTGCATAAGGGCTTATAATCCATTGACCTTCTGGGATTTGGACAATTTGGTGAAATGTGTCCCTTTTCTTTGCATCTGTAACACTCCACTTCTGATCTCTGACCACCGCCAGACTGTCTTCCTCTGTAACTTTGAGAAGGAAACCTCCTTGGACCGAAATTAGGACCAAACTCTCTAGGCTTGGGTCCAATATCCTGTGTTGTCATTTTGGATTCTAACAAGTTGAATCTTGCGTCTTCTTCCTTTCTTCTCCTATCATGCATCTCCTTCAGAGAGAAAATATCCTCTGTATGGTTCTTCCGTAAACAATAGGAACAGAAGGCTCCAGGGATGGTTGGTTTTCGTGTACATTCAGTGGCTAAATGGCTTGCTTGATGACACTTACCACACCAGATATTTGACCGCATCACATCTCTTCCTTCTCCTGTAACGTTGGATATGCTAGCGGTATTCACTTTCAGCGTCTGTAGCTGCTCTGTAATCACATCCATCAACTCCTTTTTGATATTTGCAACTGAGTTGGATAAGGAATCCTTCAAGCTTTCTCCTCCTGAGGTACTGGCAGTAGGGCTTTGAGGAGTCTCTATAATCACTGCATAAACAGGTTGGGCTGGCGCAGAGGGGTCTTTGTTCTGATTCTGATTCAGAGCTCCTGTTTGAACTGTTGGCTGTTGGCTCTAGTTGGTAGGGTTCCACTGTTGCTACTGATTTGGCATTGAGGAAATTGGTTGGGACCATTGTTATTGTGGTTGAACCATCATTTGAGGCATGGATTGTGGCCACTGTGGATTTGGTGCACTGTACTGTGATATTGGGGGCATCTGTTGGTAGGGATTTGGTGGGTACATCATTCCTGGCATCAGAGGAGGTAGGACTCCTCTTCCTGGATTCATTGCCAATCTAGCTTCCACTTCATCGTAGAGTCTTGCACCTTCGGTTGCAACTTGCAGTGTGGCTGGTCTTTGCAGCTCCACAAACTTACGGACTTCTGGTTGTAATCCTCTAAGAAACACCCCCTTCTGAATGTCATCATCTAGATTATGGTTAGTCCATCTCTTCAGGATGGATTCCATTCGTGAGACATAAGCTTCTACTCTTTCTCCAGAGGACTGACTTAAATTCATAAATTCCTCTCGCATCTGCTCTTCAAAACCTTCACGCTTGAATTTAGTGAGGAAGGCCAACTTCAGGTCGTCCCATATGCCAAAAGTTCCTATTGCTTGTCTCTCATACCACTGAAACGCCGCGCCCTTGAAAGTGGCGGGGAATATTGCTAACCAATCTTTCTTCTCCTTCTGGCTCTTGTCACTATTCTTTTGCTCCCGTGGTTTAGCCACTTGAGTAGGTGGTACCTCCGGCTCTCCTTTGTCGCTTATTGTCCTTTCACTTGAGCCTTCTTCCTCGTGGTGAGGTGAGCTTTGATGCACAGCTTGCTCTTCATGTACACCAGCATCCTTGATAGCCTCATGGATGATTGCCATCAGGACACTACCATATTTGATTTTGGAGGCTTTCGAGGCAGGCTTTTTCCTTGTGGATTGTGCAGTAGAAGCAGGAGACTCCCCACTAGCTGGTGCTGCGGCTGGATCTAGGAGCGTGACTGAACTCTTGATAGTTTTTTGCACAAAACCGTTCCAATCCACCTCCTCTGGAACTCCTACAGCGATGCTCTCTAGTAATGGCACCCCGACTTTGTTCATAAAAGCGTTGTATCTCTGTCCTGAGAAAAGGGCGTGGACCATTTTAGCTTGCATCTTTGTTGCGGGGTTTGGAATATCAGCCAAACTGATTCTATCCACTGTGTGCACATCATCTTTTTTGACTCTCACCATGGTATATACATCTCTTCTTGGGCGCCTCTCCTTCTTGGACACAAGCCCCAGGGCTTTCTTGACGATAGCTACATTAAGGGGCACTTGCACCCTTCTTTCCTGGTCACCAATCCTTACTGTGACCGTGCCATAGCTCCTACCTACCTTCATCAAAGCTCTTTAAAAAGTCAGCGCACATGCTATAATCTACAGCATGTCCGACTTTTTCCATATACTTTCGGAGGTTGCATTTATCCACCAACTCCTTCACTGCCAGCTCTTCTAGGATGGCATTGTCTAAATTCAGGGTATGTTTGAACGTGAACTGGCTAGTTTTATGTTGCATCTTGCTCATTTAGCCTTGGCCCTATACCACATGGTTTGCACACTTGTCCACCACATGCCTTAGTGTCAAATCCTTCATTGCAAGTGCAATGGTCACCATGCTTGCATTGTGTTGTTGTAAGTATATTGCACAAGAGGTTTTCTTTTTGCAAATAAAGTGTGGCTAATTATATTACTTCAGTAAAAATTGAGTATGCACTTGCTCAACAAACTAGCTAGAGCTGATGTAGAGTCATACATATATCAAATGTACAAGCCTCTCATGGCGGTCTAGGGGGGATGGAGGCAAGAAGCCATGGAGGGGGGGTATATCGCCATCTGGGGCTGCTTGCTTGCAATACGAAAAATAGGTCCTAGCTGCCCCAAGTGCACATGAAATGAGAACCGATCTCCTGACCAGCTCTAGACTCGCCCTACACCTAGTCCCATCGGCCACGGAGGGAGTGGTTGATAGAGGTCCAAAGCTCTACTAAGGTCACTTGTGCTGAAAGTCTCTCTCCACCAAAAGCCTCCTGACACCATGCCTTCTAGATATGCCATCCAGCAAGACTCCTTATGATATCACATACCTCCAAACGGTTTGTTGTGGAATCCAGTACTACTTGACGGATGGGTAGAGCCTCCAACCCGACCACTACACACGACCCTGCCTCAATAATGAATATCGTGTCATCCTGCACCCCGGTCTCATACAGAAGGTGATGGCCTTGGCTAATTGCCTGCCAGTAGAAAGCTCCCTATGAGATACATCCAAGGCTGGGTGCTATATGGCAGAGGATGCGGCATGCTCCTCTCCACATGAGTTGCGCCACCTCACATGACCAAGGGTAGTGCCTTGGAGTTTCCAGAGGCTACTCTATGCAATGCTTACAACCTCCCTCCTTCTGCATCTCGGCTAGCCAACTTCCCATCGTCAGACCTCCATGTGGCACTAGCTGTAACGTATCCGCTTGTTTGCTTGTGGGACATGTCCTAGTAGCCCATCGGGAGGAGTGTCTAGAAGGCTCCGTCTGGCACTCGTAGGGAATGATATAGGGTTTGCGATCTAGGTCTTCTCAAGTCTGCCCCAAGCGGAAGTGTCTAGCCGTTCCTACTTGGGATCGACCTAAGGTTAGGGTTCATTTCCTATCAGCAAAGTCTCTAGGAAGAAGCTAGCGTCGGGCTCCAGATGTACCACTTTGCGTAGGAACAACAGAGTCGAAGCGGATTCATGCTGCACTTGGTTAATGGAGAATGGGAAACGAGAGGGATGTGAAGGTCAACCTCTCTGCCATATGGCATAGTCCCATTCCTTTCCCCTAAAATAGAATAAACCGAAAATTCTACATCTACAAACACTAGGTCTTCATTGTCTTATTATCTCATCATTTGAGAAAAGTTCCCAGCTAACTGGGACCACCTTCCATAGGACGGACCTAAGTCACGTCCACCGCACTTTCCTCAGTTTGCTTTAGTTATCTAATTACCTAACACATTACGTTTTGACATGCAAAATAAGCTTTCTTAATTAAACAAATTAAACACAGATTCCTTCACGTAACTTAGGCACTGACACAAAAATAATGCCAAGTTCCTTTTTCTCCAATAATTGCTCTTTATTTATCAAAATCGTGGAGTACATCCAATATCACGCCCTAAGGCTATCCCAGCAATCTACAGGATTGCTGCTCCAAGTTCTGCCCGTTGACTAGTACACGGACCTCGAGATCCCATCTCGAGTCACGTCGGCCTCTTGTGTGGGATCTGGAGGCAAGGGATTTACAACCAGAGCCTCCCTTGGCACCCAAGCATCCTCCCGCTCCAAGCAGCACCCACGGAGAGACCTCTTGCAGCGGGTTAGGTCCATATACCCGGTGCGGCTAACAACCCCCTTGGATAGGGCCAGGTAGACAGTCGGAGGTAACTGTTCCTGCCTCTCCCTCTAGGCTTTCAACCTGAAGCATTAAGTGTTTTCCTTGAATTAGTTCCTTGAGCAAAGATATCAAATAATGTACCTAAGTACAAGTACGAACATTTCGGATGTCGTTTGTACGACCGACTACTAAGGTGTTACTCCTTTTTTCCTGGATGCTCCCAGCATTCGATCTTGGGTCTTTTCGCAACTTGGGGAGATCCCAATAATTTCAAACAAGATTACGCAAGTAAATGGTCTTGGTAAGTTGACTTATTTTTTACTTGCCCTTTTCCCTTGGGTTTTACCTTAGGGTATCTTAGTCCCTAACTCAAGCATTAGCTGGTCAATCAAGGCAACAGACATGCCTTATTCGCAACCCAACCAAGGGTCTTTTAATCTCTAATTCCAACCAAGCTCAGTTAACACACATGGCAACACATGATTCTTCATTTAGACCTTCAAGGTGCTATCTAGATGCATGCGATCCTTCCAATTCTCTTAGTGTGGTTCTATGCAGGATTTCCCAATCAACCTTAACCATCATGCACATTGTGCATTTAGTATAGTTGTACCTCCTAAACGACTTTATCTCTCTTTATTCCTGGCAACGAGTACTTATTTCTAATGCACCGGATCACATGTGACTTGCGTATATGAAAGTCTAGGGTTTTGTCTAATGATGAAAGTGTATCTCATGAACAGAAATTAACATTTCATGTGTTTCTTTTAACCATGATTGCGAAATGTGAATTCTAAATGACTATTCATGCACTGACTTGGTTAAAAAGCCATCATTTTATGTGAAGTAAGGCGATAACCTTATCATTTTATGTGTGTAAAAGCTATCATTTCATGCATAGAATCTTATGCGAATTCCAAAATCTACCATTTTGTGCATGCAACTTAGTACTTAGAGTAAACAAAACACTAAGACTCGTTCTTGTTCCATGCACGTCACAAACCATTTCATTTCTTCTACAAGAAATAATACCTAATTAATTTTAAAGCTTAGAACCTGGGTTTGATTCGTATTTGTTGCGTTAGTCACTCTACTCGCCTCTCCAGCATTACCGGTAGCTTGGGTGCCTATGCTTCCCGCGACTTTCTTCTTGGGAGCCATTCGCCTAGCGGAGATTGGGCAGTCCGGACCTTAACGGGTTTTGGGCTGACAGGCTTGGTAGGAAAGACTGCTGGATGGGGTCCTTCACCGAGGGAGCGGTTTGGGTGTGGCTTGTTGCGGTTACTTATCCACTCCCACTCCCTCTCCTTCTTTCTTTCTCTCTCTCTCTCTTTCTTCTTCTTTTCTCTTATTCTCCTACTCTCTCTCTCTCTCTCCTCTTCTTCTCCTTCTCTCTTATTCTCCTACTCTCTCTCTCTCTCCTTCCTCTCCCACTTCTTTTCTCCTCCTTCTCTCTCTTTCTCTTCTTCTTCTCTTCTTCTACTACTTCTCTCCTCTCTCCCTCTATCTCTTCTTCTTCTTCTTCTACCTCTTCTCTCTCCCTCTACTTCTTCTTCTTCTTCTTCTACCTCTCTCCTTCCCCTTCTTCTTCTCCTCTCCTCTCTTCTACCCCTTTTTTTTTCTCTTCCTTCTGCTTCTCTCTCTCCTTCTCTTCTTCTCCTTCTACTTCTCTTCCCTTCTTCTCTTCTCTTTCTCACTTCTTCTTCTTCTCTCCTTCTCCTTCCCCTTCTCTCTCCTACTCCTCTTCTTCTACCCCCCTTTTTTTCTCTTGCTTCTACTTCTCTCTCTCCTTCTCTTCTTCTCCTTCTACTTCTCTTCCCTTCTTCTCTTCTCTTTCTCACTCCTTCTCTCCTTCTCCTTCTCTCCTTCCCCTTCTCTCCCTCTTCTTTTCTCTCCTCACTGCTTCTTCTTCTCTCCTTCTCCTTCTCTCCTTCCCCTTCTCTCCCTCTTCTTTTCTTTCCTCACTCCTCCTTCTTCTCTCCTTCTCCTTCTCTCCCTCTTCTTCTTCTTCCTCTACCTCTCTCCTACTCCTTCTCTTCTTCTACTTCTCTCCCTCTACTTCCCTTCTTCACATTCTCCCTCACTCTCTCTCTCCCTCCTTTCTCTTCCCACTTCCACACCTATTTTTTTCTCCCTCACACATCGGCCCCGCACAACACGGCAGAGGAGGGTGTCACTACCAGCTATCACGAGGGGGGGAGTGGGCTAAGTCATCAGCTTGGGTGGTGGAGCAGTTGGCTAGCACGTCGGTCCAAAGGCTACTGTTGCAGCAGGTTGCAGGGGGGGAGACTTCGATCGGAAGGCCCCCAGGGGGGTGGTGCAACGTCTGACATCCAGGTGGTGGGGGTGCCTATGAGCTCCAATTGGAAGTCCCAGGGGGGGTGTGCAAGGCCGCCAAGCAACGAGGGGGGAATCCTTCAGTCGGAGGCCCAAAGGGCCCTGCGCAATTGCTGATGGGGGGGTGACGTAAGGAAGGGGGGCCGTAGCCTCTGTTTGCCACCAAGTGAGGAGGGGGGAAGCCTTCATTCGGAGGCCCCAAGGGCCCTATGCAACAGCTGATGGGGGGGGTGACGTAAGGAAGGGGGGCGTAGCCTCTATCTGCCACCAAGTGAGGAGGGGGGAAGCCTTTAGTCGGAGGCCCCAAGGGCCCTACGCAGTAGAAGCTAATGAGGGGGGTGACATAAGGAAGGGGAGCGTAGCCTCTATCTACTCTACCGGGGGAGGGGAGGAGGTTGGTGGCATGGCCACCCCTCCCACCTCGAGGTTGCATGCCTCCCCCCCATCACCACCACTCCCACTCTCTCTCTCTCCCCCCCCCCCCCCCCCGACATGTTGTTGGCAGGGAGAGAGGGGGGAGTTAAAAATTTTTGTACTAAAGATAATAATTTTTTCCTCTTTTTGAAATTACTGGGGAGGGGGTTCCTATGGCATGTTACACTAGCCATAAGAAATACAATACCCTCCTCAGCCTCCAGCTATCCCATAGATGGTGCCAAAAGGTCTGTCGAAAAGCTTTCGTGATGCTGTGCTCTACCCAGTGCTGCCTACTATGTGACAATGCCAATCCGTGTACTCCCGCATTAGTACGTGTCTACCAATTTTGACTGTGTACTCCAGGAACCTCGGTGGCTTCTTGGCGATCGCAATGGCTAGCCATAGCCACTCTCTCGGATCCCACTCTAGCTCATCAAGTGGCTTGCCCTCCCAGATCCAGAGGTGCCACTCCTTGAGCTTTTCCTAGAAGACATAAGGGTCTAGCCGCCATGTCTTCCCTTGAAGGCCAACCACTCAAATCCTCCTCCATGGAAGGACAACTATCCCCTCATCCTGCTGCCCTCTGTCAAGGGCCAGACGCCCCCTCTCTTGTATGGTGAAGAAAGTCCCATGTGGGGCGCCTCCCACTCTACCTACCACCTATAGTAGGGGGATACCTGTTGGTGAGAACCTGGCGGCCCAAACCTCCTCAGGTTCTATTGGCTCTCGTCTCGGGGGAGGGGAGCCATTCTTGAGGTATAGCTATGTCTATCTCCCTTCTCCTCAACTCCACTCCTCTCTCGCAACCTGACGCCCACTGCAACAACCCTTCGTCCATCATTCTATACACCTCATGCCATATCTTGATGGTACAAGCTAGGCCTCCCACCTAGCCCACTGGATGTGGGGGCACTCATCAATCTATACCCCCTCCCAATCTTTGACCTTGAGGTTCCAGATCACCAACTGGCGGTCTATCTCCTCCTGATAGCCTGGGGGGCTTTGAATTAGGGCCTTATAGAGGCTTTCCACACACGAAGCAAATTGCGTAGTAGTGTAGGAAGGTGTATTTGGAGGGTGATCTCGGCTGTCGTGAAGATTCATCCTAAGGATGGTCTCCACTCACCACCGAGCCTCGATCTACACTCCTAGAGACCCTCCTACAACAATAGGACCTTCAAGGTCTGCCCTCTTGATGTGAGGCCGTGAACTACTAGCTTGCCCAAGAGGGCCATACTTTGATACTCTGGATTTATGATCCCCAGCTGTCCCTTTGACCGATGTTGGATGATGGTCGCCCACACCACCCAAAAATCCCTGGAGCCATCTAACCCAGCCCAGAGGAAGTTCCGCACTAGGCGGTGAAGTTGTATTACATAGGATGAGGCGAAGCACCAACACAAGGTGATGTACCAAGCCATCGCTAGGAGGCCCTGGTTAAGCACCAGGGCTTGGCCTGCTAGGGAAAGGTGAGCGGTACTCCAGTAGGTTAGCTTCCTCCGAATAGAGTCAAGGACTGGAAGAAATTGCTGGGCGGGAATGATGTCGAGTCCCACATGGAACCCTAAGTAACAGACGGTCTGCCCTTTGCACACCCATCTAAATATCCCAAGTGAATGCCCCACTCTGTTCTAGAGTCTGGGTCTATAAGGAAACCAACCAAATTTTTCCAGTTGATTTTCATTCCCACTACAGTAGTACAAAACACCTTGAGAGCTAGTCTCACTCTCCCCAACATCAACTCATCGTCCTCTACATAGAGTGATGTATCATCTGCATACTCTGAGTCTAACAGCTCCGTCTCCTCTCTCACTAGAAGTTGGAGAGCACGTAACCTGCTCACATGTGACCTGAGGAAGTGAAAAATCGCCTCTACAAAGAGTAGGAATAGGTACAGGGCCAAGGGGCAGCCTATCCAAATCAATCTCTCCTGTTGAAACTCCTCCCCTTGCCTGCCACCTATAAGAACCCTGTTGGTGGCCGATCTGTAAAGTGTGACACCCCACGGATCCATGCTTGGGGAAAGCCCAACCTCACCATAGCCCCCTCCAAGAAGTCCCAGTCCACCCTGTCATAGGCCTTCTTGAAATCTTGTGTTGGGCCCACTCTGTTGCCTCAAAGAAAGTGAAGACATTGTCAAGGATGCTTGTATCCTAGACAAAGCATGTTTGTGTGTTATGAATGATGTTTGGAAGCATAGGGCAGAGTCACCTACCAATCATCTTTTCTAGTGCCTTATAGGCTACTAAAAACAAGGTGATCTGTCTCCACTAGGATAGCTCCAACCGGTCTCCCCCTTTGGGGAGGAGACTGATAAGACTGTCGAAAGACTCCCTTGCATCCGTCCAGAAGTCAAAATCTCTTGGAAGGCCAGTAGTAAGGGGTCCTTCACCACCTCCCAGTAGGTAGTGAAAAAGGCCTTAGAGAGGCCATCCTCTACCCGACATTTCTACCCGTCCTGTGTATGGAAAGCCTCCTCTAGTTCCTTCTATGTGAAGGGGGCTAGGAGGGAGCGTCCCATCTCCTTTATGATGAGGGACGCAATGTGATCCTAGACCTGCTATCTACATTGATGTCCTCTAGCTAAAGCTGTCTCATGCTGCTGGAAAAGGCGCCTATAGTAGTCGGTGGCAATCTCCATCACCTTGTCTTGGGCTAGAATGAGTCCTCCCATACTAATCCCGAAGACTGCGTATTTTCTCTCCTAAAGTGTGGCGTTGATGCACTTGGAAAAATTCCGTGCACATCGTGTCTCCTTTCTGCTCCCAAAAGGCTGTTGAGGTATGAAATGAGAACTCTGAGTGCCAGTCCTCTAGGCTACGGCAATGGCTGCTCGTGTGTGCACCTCCTCTGCATGTAGGATGGGATCCCCTAGCGCCTCCTGTAGTAATCTCTGCATTACTGCTAGGTCCTGTGGGAGTGCTCTCTCCTAGTTCCAACTTTGCTACCTAGCTTGTAAGGCTATCTTTTAGCAGATATTGCTCGACTCGGCTAGGACCTCTGCAACTTCTTCTATGATTTGGTCCCTCCTACCCCACTCCCTAGTCAAGATTTGCTCAATTTGTCTCTTCACCTCCTCCCTCCTATAGTTTGAGTTAGGGATCCGACATGATCACTGTCTAGGGCAGATGGTGGGGGGTCAAGTGTCAGGAGAATCAGGCAGTTATTGTGGACAAAGTGGTGCTTGCCAACAACTGCCCTACCTGGCCTCCATGAGAGCATCCCCACTCTACCACATAGAACTTATCCATCCGCTCCAACAAGACTTCGTCTAGTCGCCTGTATCCCCAAGAGAAATCCAACAATCTCTCCCTCCTATGGAAAGCCGAGTCTCTCCGAGCATTGCATACTCCTGTTGTCAATAGGAAGACCACCCATGCCTCTTGCTCCTCCCCAGCCGTGCTTTGATAGTTTCTGCATCTACCCTGCTAGTCCTCTAAGGCCTCTATGTTGTTGAAGTCTCCTTCAACGATCTAAGAGTCCACCTCTGGGAGTCCTGCTACAATCTCCACCTAGAACTTGCTGTGTGCCCCAACCTCAATAGGGGCATAGACATTGAGGACTCCGAGGCATGAGTCCCCAATTCCAATTTGATCCATAGAAGCCTCCATGCCACGATCATCTCATGGTCTCGTACACATGCAGTGAGATTCAGGCCAATAGAGGTGCATATGCCTCCACTACTGCCATGGGCACCGATGGCCTGCTCCCAGTAAGTGTGTGAGCTGCCCCGAGAGTACCTTCCCTACCCGCTGGGCTAGGCATGAGCGAGCTTGTGCTCCTGTATAAGTAAGATTTTGATCCATATGGCAAGGGTATGTTGCAACTCTTGCCAAACAATCAACTTCCTGAACCATGTGCTCTTGCCAAACAATCAACTCCTGCCATGGGCACCGATGGCGTGCTCCCAATAAGTGTGTGAGCTGCCCCGAGAGTACCTTCCCTACCCGCTGGGCTAGGCATGAGCGAGCTTGTGCTCCTGTATAAGTAAGATGTTGATCCATATGGCAAGGGTATGTTGCAACTCTTGCCAAACAATCAACTTCCTGAACCATGTGCTCTTGCCAAACAATCAACTCCTGCCATGGGCACCGATGGCGTGCTCCCAATAAGTGTGTGAGCTGCCCCGAGAGTACCTTCCCTACCCGCTGGGCTGGGCATGAGTGAGCTTGTGCTCCTGTATAAGTAAGATGTTGATCCATATGGCAAGGGTAGGTTGCAGCTCTTGCCAAAAAATCAACTTCCTGAACCACGTGCTCCACTAAAGGTGCATACACCTCCACTCCTACCATGGGCACCAATGGCGTGCTCCCAGTAAGTGTGTGAGCTGCCCCGAGAGTACCTTCCCTACCCACTGGGCTGGGCATGAGTTAGCTTGTGCTCCTGTATAAGTAAGATGTTGATCCATACGGCAAGGGTAGGTTGCAGCTCTTGCCAAACAATCAACTTCCTGAACCACGTGCTCCACTAAAGTGGAGCCTGTTCACATTCCAGGATGCAAGATGTAAACTCATAGGGATACCTATGACTGACCAAACAGGCATATGTTCGGTGTGGAAGCTATTGATGAGGAAGAGGAGCTATGAGGCATGCATATACGCTTCACTGCCGACGTGGACGATGAGCCCCTTTCCCCTATGGTAACCCTCGAGCGGGACCATGGGGGTGATGAATGTGCCTGATGGTGGTACCACCAAGGCATCTATCAGCCAAGCTGAGAGACGAGACTCTATGCACTGGTAGAAACAGGCCCCCTATGCTAGAGGCCACTTGATCACATCCATTAGGGCCCTGCACTATGGAGGGGCTCGAAAGATAATGCTTAGATGTGGGACTCAGCCCTAGCCCACCAGTTAATGTCCATCGTGCAACCTAGTCATTAGGGCCTTGCACTATGGAGGGGCTCGAAAGATAATGCTTAGATGTGGGACTCAGCCCTAGCCCACCAGTTAATGTCCATCGTGCAACCTAGCCACTTCTGGGAGAAGAGCGCCAATCCACCTTCTCCCATCCACTGGGAAATGTGATCTGCCACCTAGCTCTTCACCTCCTCCTCTATTTGGGTTGACATCCAATCTCTTGTGTGAGACATCTAAAGGATAAAAGAGTAGTTTGGTCCATTCAATGGTGCCAATAGATGGACCTTGCCGCTCCTTGACTTGCATACCACGAAGATTTCCACCTTTAGGGGTAGTGGGAACTCTCCGCACTCCGCAACTCTCATGTAAGACCATGGCCCACTGCGAAAAAACTCTTGTGGTAGCAACTGCACCTGTCTCCGAAATGTGTGATGGGCAACATATGAGTTGGTGGTTGTGTGGGGAGGGAGGGGGGGCTAGATTGCCGGTGAGTGGAGGATGTCGGTGTATGGATGTCCTCACCTCTTGAGAGGGGGGGGATGGGTGAGGGGGGGTGACATGTGCTGGATGGGGATCAGGGGTACTGGTTCGTGGGAGGAGGATCGAGGGGTGGTGAGATGGTCGGACATGGCAGGTGTGGGGGAGGGCCGGTAGCTGTGGAGGGTGGGGGCTATGGACTAGGGTCGGGAGGGGGCCCGTGGGGAGGAGGGTGAGGGGCTGGGGGATGTGGGCCCTTGGGTGAGGTCACCTGTGATGTCTCTATGGGAGCTGGATGTGTAGGCATGTGGTCCTACCGGGTGGGGTGAGGAGGGGGCAGCGTGGTGTTCTGCACTAGGGGGGCGATGCTTGCCCTCCTGCTCCTTCCTGCCATGGCTGTGTTTGAGGGGATGGCTGCAACCCCCCTATCATCTCCCTCTTATCGTCTCTAGTCCCAAGTGAAGCCGTCCATGTCCACTTGTGGGCCTATCGGCGAAGCTTCCTTGGCTCCAAAGCACGTGCACTTTGCTACCAAATGCCCAAAATCATGGCAACTCAGGCACTACACGGGCTGTCCCATCACAATAACATGTTGCCGAAAGGAGTGTGCACCTATCTCAATCTCTAAAAATTGTGGTATATTGTTTGTCCCTTTCACTTCCACATGTATCTTTGGGACTCTTGCAGCTATCATTGCGTCCGTAAAAGAGGCAGAAAGGACAGTGCCGAAGAGTCATCCAAAGTCTTCAACAAGCTGAAGATACTCGATCGCCAGTCCGAGGAAGAATAGGGTGACCGAGTGTCTAAGGAAACTATTTAGGAGCGCGAATGCCTCCAAACCACTCTGTAAAACCATTGTACCAAGGGACTATGTAAATGACCCCCTTCGTGGATGCATAGGGTGAACTAGCCACTAACTCCTGGATTGTGTCTATTGAGGTGAGTCGTACCATGAAGATCCCTTGCCCCATGAGAATCACCTACACAATCTACGTCGTGCCAATGCATTGTGTGGAGTGAAGCCAGTCCCGAAGCTACAGGAGTGTCCTACGACCTGACTAAAGATCATTGTTTCTTTTAGCTTGAGCTCTGTGTGGGACGAATTGCACCAGTGCTGTTCCCACATGCATCACACTGAACAACAAAAGTTCTTTGGAGATCTGGCAAGATCAAAACTGTATCCAAAATAAGCTTTTCTTTCAGCTTATTGAATGCTGCAATTTCCTTATCAGCCCATGTAAATGGAACTCCCTTCTTCTGCAATGCATGAAGGGGTGAACCTTCTATAGTATGAACACAACCCCAAAAAGCTCCGTACATTATGCAAGGTTCTCAAATTAGGCTAGTTGTATATTGCTTCCACTTTTGCATGATCCATTCTAACACCATATTTTGAGACAATATTATTGAGATATCGAGCTCCACTAGTGATATGCCAGGGTGACCGTTGTGCATTTATGCCACTGACTTGTTAGTTGCAGATGCGGTTGGTACACCGTCCATGAATAATAGCTAGATGACAGCTATCCTTATCTACTCTAGTTCGTGGTTCAGTTAGTATGCCACCTTAGTTATTTGAGTTTGGTTTGAGACCCATATATAGGGTTCTTCTATTTCTTTGTATGAGAGTTCTTTTTGGCTTACCAACTAAGAAGAGGAAAACTGTTTTTAGCCTCCACCTGTATGTGTATTCCCCCATTGTACAAGCAAGAAAGCTACAAGTGAGACTCCTTCCTTCTCTCCCACAATCTTGACATGGTATCAGAGCCTTGTTCGTGGTAAGGAGCTCAAGAAAGCAAACCAAGTTCGTGGTGTTCTGGTAAGAGGACCAGTGTTGCTTTCATTTTTCTATTTTTTGGGAGCAAGTCTCTGCAGGTAGCACGGCCGGAAAGTGCAAGAGTGCATTGTCTCAGATTGAGAGACCCTTTGCGGTGTAGCAAGAGGGCAATATATGCTGCGGGACTGGGCTTTAGCCCTTGGTTGCCCTGTTTTTTTTATTTGAGGCCATTTCGGTGCCTGTTTTGGAGATGGAAGTTTTTCGCACGCACTCAGGAGAAGGCCCTGTTTTTACTGTGCAACCACTGTTCTACAGGTCGGTGAAAAGTTACTGTAGAAATTGCATCGTATGCATGTACGTAGAGACATTGGGAGTTATAGAATCATCCTTGTTGCCTGTTGATGAAAAATCGTCACTAGGAAGTGATTGTGTGGTCAAATACCACTTTCGTCAGTTTTGCAGATTTACCCTTGTGAGACTGAAGCTGTGTTTTTTTGCAATGACAAAATTTTTTGCAGTGTTCTGTAATGGCATTTGATTCTCTTTCACAGATTGTCACTGAAAAGCTTGACAAGAACAACTTCCAAGCATGAAAGTTTAGAATGACGAATTTCCTTATGGGAAAAGGATATTGGGAATTCGTTGCAGGAAATGAAGAAGAACCAGTTCTTCCTGATGTTCCCAATCAACAGCAAATGCAGGCATTTAAAGGATGGCATGAGAGAGCCAGAAAAGTTATGTACTGGCTGTCTATCAGTATTTCAGACTCTATGATTGTGCATATTCAGGATGCAAGTACGCCAAAGGAGGCATGGGATACTCTGTCAAAAATGTATAGCACAAATACGCAAGCCAGGAAATTGCAGCTCAAGCAAGAGTTGCACAATGTGCAAAGAGAAAGTATGAGCATCAATGACTACCACATGAAGGTGAAGAAGATTGCAGATGCACTTTCTTCCATTGGGTTGCCAGTGGAAGATGATGATTTAGTTTCTGTGACCTTGAATGGTCTAGGAAAGGATTATGCACAGTTTCGAACATCCATTTCCGTCCGTGAAAGATTTCTTGATTTTGAGGAGTTGATTGTTCTTCTAATTTCTGAGGAGCAGAGAAATGGTGGTGCATCTTCTTCAGGAGAAACTTCAAAAGAAGCAGTCTTCTACTCAAATGCTGGAAGAGGTAGAGGCAGAGGTAGAGGAGGCCGATCTGGAGGCCGTGGTAGAAATCAGAATATGCAGAAAACTCAAGAAAACCAGTCCTATGGAGGAGGACGTGGTAACTCTAGAGGCAGGGGGAGCCAAAGAGGTCGTGGTGGATGGCAAAGAGGCCAAAATGCAAACAACAATGTTGAATGCTACTATTGTGGTAAAATGGGTCATATGGCTAGAGATTGCTATAAAAAGCAGAATGACATCATGAATGGAAAATTGCAACAAGGGAATTATGCATCTTCTAGTAGACAGGGTGATGACAGAAATGAGCATTTGTTTATGGTGCAACACATGACCAATTCTGTGACAAGTGCAAAAGAAAGCAATGATGTGTGGTATGTTGACTCAGGTGCATCAAACCACATGACAGGCCATGCAGAATGGATGCAGAATGCAAGGAAAATGGAAAAACCAGGATTTGTGGAGACTAATGATGATACTGCACATCCTATTGTGCAGATTGGAAATATTGTCAAGATTGTGGGAGAGAAGGAAGGAGTCTCACTTGTAGCTTTCTTGCTTGCACAATGGGGGAATACACACAAGGGTGGAGACTGAAAAACAGTTTTCCTCTTCTTAGTTGTGGAAGCCAAAAGAACTCAAGTACAAAGAAATAGAAGAACCCTAGATATGGGTCTCAAACCAAACTCAACTAACTAAGGTGGCATACTAACTGAGCCACGAACTAGAGTAGATAAGGATAGCTATCATGTAGCTATTATTCAGGGGCGGTGTACCAACCGCATCTGCAACTGACAAGTCGGTGACATAAATACACAATGGTCACCCTGGCGTATCACGAGTGGAGCTCGATATCTCAACACTCCCCCTCGAGCTCAATCCCAATTCCTGCACACCAAGCAGGTCTCTGAACTTGCGCAGCTTCTCTGCGCCCAATGCCTTCGTGAATATGTCAGCTACCTGATCCTCTGTGCTGACATAAACTAGATCAATAAGACCTAGTAAAACCCTCTCTCGCACATAGTGATAATGCACCTCAATGTGCTTTGTTCTAGCATGATAGATTGGGTTATTTGCCAAGTGTATACTACTCATGTTGTCACAATAAATGACAACTGGCCCTTCTGTAGACTGATGCATATCATAAAGTAGCTTATGCAACCAAGCTACCTCACATGCAGCCATTGCTGCACCCCTGTACTCAGCCTCTGTGCTCGACAAGGCAACTGTAGGCTGTTTCTTGCTGCTCCAAGTGACTGCAGCACTCCCAAAAGAGAACACATATCCACTGGTAGATCGTCTATCAGAAATACTACCAGCCCAATCAGCATCAGTGTATCCATGTAACTGTATCTGAACCCTAGTCTCATAAAATAGTCCATACTGCAATGTGGACTTCACATACCTGAGTATGCGTCTAGCTGCATCCAAATGCGGTTTCCTTGGAGCTTGCATAAACTGACTTACCAATCCAACAGCATAGCTCAAATCTGGCCTGGTAATAGTCATATAAATCAAGCTTCCTACTATGCGTCTGTACATAGTAGGGTCTTCCAGAAGCTCACCTGCATCTGCGCTCAGCTTCACATTCTGCTCCAAAGGAACTGAAATAGGCTTACAGCCTGCCATCCCATATTTGGACAGCATGTCCAATCCATACTGCCTCTGCAAGAGTTGTATCCCACTTGGTGATCTAATCACCTCAATGCCCAAGAAATAACGCAGCTCTCCCAAATCCTTCATCTTAAACTTCTGCTTCAATAGCATTTTCACATGAAGGATATCTTCATCACTGTCACCTGTCATAATCAAATCATCAACATAAATGACAAGTAGCATAATACCTTTCTCTGTTTTTCTCACATGAAGTGAGAAATCTGCCTTGAAAATCTGAAAGCCAATAGTGACAAGATATTGTCCTATCTTGTCAAACCATGCTCTAGGTGCTTGCTTCAAGCCATACAAGGCTTTCTTCAACCTGCAAACAAACTCAGGATGAACAGCATGCACATAACCTGGTGGCTGCTCCATATAGACCTCTTCTTGCAAATCACCATGCAAGAAGGCATTCTTTACATCCATCTGATGTAAAGACCATCCCTTTGATGCAGCCATAGCAATGACTGCTTTTAAGTGAATGGCTGTAAATCCATCATATTTCAGCCTATCCACAGGATACCTAACTCTGGTAGACCTGCGCAAAGTGGGTTCACTCCCAGGTGCTCTCAAAACATCCCTGGTATTCCTTACTCCAGGTGTAACAATAGAAGGAATACCCAACTCATCATCAATGCTCTGTTCTGAGCCACTGGATTCACCATCCACATAAGAGTGACCTGAATTCACATCAAACATGGGCTGATCAACCTTCTCTTTTCCTTTTCGTGATACCTACATACCACTATCTGTATTACTTTGAGAATATTCTCCTGATCTCAATCTGCCTGTCCATGGCGAAGAATGTGAACCACTGCTAGAGGATGCTCCAGGTCCACTAATATTTTGTGACTGCTGCTGTGAATTCTGTGCAGCATTACCATTTTGTGCATCTACATCATCAATCACATTTACTGGTTTATACCAGCTACTCATCTCATCAAAAACAACATCTCTGCTCACTGTAAACTTACGAGTAGAAGGGTTATAGCATCTATACCCTTTTTGCTGCAGAGAGTAACCAATAAAGATACACTTCTCAGCTTTTGGATCCAACTTGGATCTCAACTCATCTGGCACATGTACATAGGCAATGCAACCAAAAATTTTCAAATGAGAAATATCTAGTTTCCTACCAGTATACCTCTCCTCTGGAGTCATCCCATGTATTGCTGCAGTGGGAGTCCTGTTCATTATGTAGACTGATGTAGCAACTGCTTCAGCCCAATAAAAATCTGGCAGGTCTTTCTCATTGAGCATGGCACGAGATACCTCTCCAATATCCCTGTTTTTTCTTTCTGCAATTCCATTTTGCTGTGGTGTATGACTGCATGAATATTGCTGCTTTATGCCATGCTCCTGCAGGAACCTTGCAAACTCATTTGAGAGGTACTCTCCCCCTCCATCTGACCTTAGGCATTTTATTTGCAAACCTGTTTCTTTTTCAACCATAGCTTTAAGAGTTTTAAAATACCCAAAAATTTCACTTTTCTTTTTCATAAAATACACCCAAACTTTTCTGCTATAGTCATCAATAAAGGTGACAAAATAATGACAGCCTCCAAGAGATGCAGCTTTAGTAGTCCACACATCAGAGTGGATTAATTCCAATGGCTTCTCACTCTCTTGAACATGTCTAGGAAATGGTTTCCTTGCCTGTTTTCCAAACTGACAGGCTTCACATACCTTATGCATTTCTGCAACCTTGAATCTAGGCAATCCTACAACAATATTTTGGGCCTGCATTGATTTAAGTCGCTGTACATTAACATGACCAATGCGTTTATGCCAGATATCAATATCTGCAACTACACCGGTCCCATGTGCAAACATTGCTGCACTCAATTCAGACATGTCTGCATCCAATGTAAACATTCTGCCCTTCTTCTTTCCTTTTGCTATCAAGCGACCTTTATTTTTCATATCCTCAACAAAGCATCCATGAGGATTAAATCTGACCTCCAAGCCCTGCTCAACCATTTGACCAACAGAAACCAGATTCTTGGTGATATTCGGGACATGAAATACATCGGACAGGTATTTCTTTTTCCCATCCTGCATAGACAAGGGAATTTTTCCAATCTGCACAATAGGATGTGCAGTATCATCACCAGTCTCCACAAATCCTGGTTTTTTCATTTTCCTTGCATCCTCCATCCATTCTGCATGACCTGTCATGTGGTTTGATGCACCTGAGTCAACATACCATACATCATTGCTTTCTTCTGCACTTGTCACAGAATTGTTCATGTGCTGCACCATGAACAAATGCTCATTTCTGTCATCACCCTGTCTGCTAGAAGATGCATAATTCTCTTGTTGCAGTTTTCCATTCATGATGTCATTCTGCTTTTTATAGCAGTCTTTAGCCATATGACCCATTTTACCACAGTAGTAGCATTCAACATTACTGTTTGCATTTTGACCTCTTTGCCATCCACCACGACCTCTTTGGCTCCCCTGCCTCTAGAGTTACCACGTCCTCCTCCATAGGACTGGTTTTCTTGAGTTTGCTGCATATTCTGATTTCTACCACGGCCTCCAAATCAGCCTCCTCTACCTCTGCCTCTACCTCTTCCAGCATTTGAGTAGAAGACAGCTTCTTTTGAAGTTCCTCCTGAAGAAGATGCACCACCATTTCTCTGTTCCTCAGAAATTAGAAGAGCAATCAACTCCTCAAAATCAGGAAATCTTTCATGAACTGAAATGGATGTCCGAAACTGTGCATAATCCTTTCCTAGACCATTCAAGGTCACAGAAACTAAATCATCATCTTCCACTGGTGACCCAATGGAAGCAAGTGCATCTGCAATCTTCTTCACCTTCATATGGTAGTCGTTGATGCTCATATTTTCACTTTGCACATTGTGCAACTCTTGCTTGAGCTACATTTTCCTAGCTTGCACAGAGTATCCCATGCCTCCTTTGGCGTACTTGCATCCTGAATGTGCACAATCATAGAGTCTGAAATGCTGATAGACAGCCAGTACATAACTTTCCTGGCTCTCTCATGCCATGCTTTAAATGCCTGCATTTGCTGTTGATTGGGAACATCAGGAAGAACTGGTTCTTCTTCATTTCCTGCAACAAATTCCCAATATCCTTTTCCCATAAGGAAATTCGTCATTCTAAACTTCCATGCTTGGAAGTTGTTCTTGTCAAGCTTTTCAGTGACAATCTGTGAAAGAGAATCAGATGCCATTATAGAAGACTGGAAAAAATTCTGTCACTGCAAAAACCACAGCTTCACCCTCACAAGGGAAAATCTGCAAAACTGACGAAAGTGGTATTTGACCACACAGTCACTTCCTAGTGACGATTTTGCATCAACAGGCAACAGGGATGATTCTGTAACTCCCAAAGTCTCTGTGCACAAGCATACAATGCAATTTTTACAGTAACTATTCACCGACCTGTAGAACAGTGGCTGCACAGCATAAAACTGGGCCTTTTCCTGAGTGTGTGCAGAAAACTTCCGCCTCCAAAACAGGCCCGGAAATGGCCTCAAATAAAAAAAACAAGGTCGCCAAGGGCTAAAGTCCTTTCCCGCAGCATATACTGCCCTCTTGCTTCACCGCGAAGGGTGTCTCAACCTGAGACAATGCACTCCTGCACTTTCCGACTGTGCTATCTGCAAAGATCTACTCCCAAAACAGAAAATGAAAGCAACACTGCTCCTCTTACCAGAACACCGCGAGCTTGGCTTGCTTTCTTGAGCTCCTTACCACGAACAAGGCTCTAATACCATGTCAAGATTGTGGGAGAGAAGGAAGGAGTCTCACTTGTAGCTTTCTTGCTTGCACAATGGGGGAATACACACAAGGGTGGAGGCTGAAAAACAGTTTTCCTCTTCTTAGTTGTGGAAGCCAAAAGAACTCAAGTACAAAGAAATAGAAGAACCCTAGATATGGGTCTCAAACCAAACTCAACTAACTAAGGTGGCATACTAACTGAGCCACGAACTAGAGTAGAAAAAATAGCTATCATATAGCTATTATTCAGGGGCGGTGTACCAACCGCATCTGCAACTGACAAGTCGGTGACATAAATACACAATGGTCACCCTGGCGTATCACGAGTGGAGCTCGATATCTCAACAAATATTCCTTTGTCTATGTAGGATGGGAAAAAGAAATACCTGTCGGATGTATTTCATGTCCCGAATATCACCAAGAACCTGATTTTTGTTGGTCAAATGGTTGAGCAGGGCTTGCAGGTCAGATTTAATTCTCATGGATGCTTTGTTGAGGATATGAAAAATAAAGGTCGCTTGATAGCAAAAGGAAAGAAGAAGGGCAGAATGTTTATGTTGGATGCAGACATGCCTGAATTGAGTGCATCAATGTTTGCACATGGGACCGGTGTAGTTGCAGATATTGATACCTGGCATAAACGCATTGGTCATGTTAATGTACAGCGACTTAAATCAATGCAAGCCCAAAATATTGTTGCAGGATTGCCTAAATTCAAGGTTGCAGAAATGCATAAGATATATGAAGCATGTCAATTTGGAAAACAGGCAAGGAAACCATTTCCTAGACATGTTCAAGAGAGTAAGAAGCCATTGGAATTAATCCACTCTGATGTGTGGACTACTAAAGCTGCATCTCTTGGAGGCTGTCATTATTTTGTCACTTTTATTGATGATTATAGCAGAAAAGTTTGGGTGTATTTTATGAAAAAGAAAAGTGAAGTTTTTGGGCATTTCAAAACTCTTAAAGCTATGGTTGAAAAAGAAACAGGCCTGCAAATAAAATGCCTAAGGTCAGATGGAGGGGGAGAGTACCTCTCAAATGAGTTTGCAAGGTTCCTACAGGAGCATGGCATAAAGCAGCAATATTCATGCAGTCATATCCCACAACAAAATGGAATTGCAGAAAGGAAAAACAGGCATATTGGAGAGGTATCTCGTGCCATGCTCAACGAAAAAGACTTGCCAGATTTTTACTGGGCTGAAGCAGTTGCTACAGCAGTCTACATAATGAACAGGACTCCCACTGCAGCAATACATGGGATGACTCCAGAGGAGAGGTATACTGGTAGGAAACCAGATATTTCTCATTTGAAGATTTTTGGTTGCATTGCCTATGTTCATGTGCCAGATGAGTTGAGATCCAAGTTGGATCCAAAAGCTGAGAAGTGCATCTTTATTGGTTACTCTCTGCAGAGCAGAAAGGGTAAAGATGCTATAACCCTTCTACTCGTAAGTTTACAGTGAGCAGAGATGTTGTTTTTTATGAGATGAGTAGCTGGTATAAACCAGTAAATGTGATTGATGATGTAGATGCACAAAATGGTAATGCTGCACAGAATTCACAGCAGCAGTCACAAAATATTAGTGGACCTGGAGTGTCCTCTAGCAGTGGTTCACATTCTTCGCCATGGACATGCAGATTAAGATTAGGAGAATCTCCTCAAAACAATGCAGATAGTGGTATGCAGGTTTCACGAAAAGGAAAAGAGAAGGTAGATCAGCCCACGTTTGATGTGAATGCAGGTCACTCTTATGTGGATGGTGAATCTAGTGGCTCAGAACAGAGCATTGATGATGAGTTGGGTATTCCTTCTATTGTTACACCTGGAGTAAGGAAGACCAGGGATGTTTTGAGAGAACGTGGGAGTGAACCTACTTTGTGCAGGTCTACCAGAGCTAGGTATCCTGTGGATAGGCTGAAATATGATGGATTTACAACCATTCACTATGCCTATATGGTCAAAGTGATACAAGAACCAGAACCCACTTCTTTTGAGCAAGCCATGGGAAAAGAAAAATGGGAGAAAGCCATGGATGAAGAAATGGATGCCTTGGAAGCAAATACTTCATGGGAATTGGTACCTTTGCCTAAAGATAAGAATGCAATTGGTTGTAAGTGGGTTTATAAGGTGAAGCACAATGCAGATGGTTCTATGAACAGATACAAGGCAAGATTAGTAGTCAAGGGGTATGCACAAACATATGGCATTGATTATGAAGAAACATTCAGTCCGGTTGCAAGGATGGCAACCGTAAGAGCAGTCATTGCTATGGTTGCATCAAAGGAATGGTCTTTACATCAGATGGATGTAAAGAATGCCTTCTTGCATGGTGATTTGCAAGAAGAGGTATATATGGAGCAGCCACCAGGTTATGTGCATGGTGTTCATCCTGAGTTTGTTTGCAGGTTGAAGAAAGCCTTGTATGGCTTGAAGCAAGCACCTAGAGCATGGTCTGACAAGATAGGACAGTATCTTGTCACTATTGGCTTTCAGATTTCCAAGGCAGATTTCTCACTTTATGTGAGAAAAACAGAGAAAGGTATTATGCTACTTGTCATTTATGTTGATGATTTGATTATGACAGGTGACAGTGATGAAGATATCATTCATGTGAAAATGCTATTGAAGCAGAAGTTTGAGATGAAGGATTTGGGAGAGCTACGTTTTTTTTTTTGGACATTGAGGTGGTTAGATCACCAAGTGGGATACGGCTCTTGCAGAGGCAGTATGGATTGGACATGCTGTCCAAATATGGGATGGCAGGCTGTAAGCCTATTTCAGTTCCTTTGGAGCAGAATGTGAAGTTGAGCGTAGATGCAGGTGAGCTTCTCGAAGACCCTACTATGTACAGATGCATAGTAGAAAGTTTGATTTATATGACTATTACCAGGCCAGATTTTGAGCTATGCTGTTGGATTGGTAAGTCTGTTTATGCAAGCTCCAAGGAAATCGCATTTGGATGTAGCTAGACGCATACTCAGGTATGTGAAGTCCACATTGCAGTATGGAATATTTTATGAGACTAGGGTTCAGATACAGTTACATGGATACACTGATGCTGATTGGGTTGGTAGTATTTCTGATAGACATTCTACTAGTGGATATGTGTTCTCTTTTGGAAGTACTACAGTCACTTGGAGCAGCAAGAAACAGCCTACAGTTGCCTTGTCGAGCACAGAGGCTGAGTACAGGGGTGCAGCAATGGCTGCATGTGAGGTAGCTTGGTTGCATAAGCTACTTTATGATATGCATCAGCCTACAGATGGGCCAGTTGTCATTTATTGTGACAACATGAGCAGTATACACTTGGTAAATAACCCAATCTATCATGCTAGAACAAAGCACATTGAGGTGCATTATCACTATGTGCGGGAGAGGGTTTTACTAGGTCTTATTGATCTAGTTTATGTCAGCACAGAGGATCAGGTAGCTGACATATTCATGAAGGCATTGGGCGTAGAGAAGCTATGCAAGTTCAGAGACCTGCTTGGTGTGCAGGAATTGGGATTGAGCTCGAGGGGAAGTGTTGAGATATCGAGCTCCACTCGTGATATGCCAGGATGACCGTTGTGCATTTATGTCACCGACTTGTTAGTTGCAGATGCGGTTGGTACACCGCCCATGAATAATAGCTAGATGACAGCTATCCTTATCTACTCTAGTTCGTGGTTCAGTTAGTATGCCACCTTAGTTATTTGAGTTTGGTTTGAGACCCATATATAGGGTTCTTCTATTTCTTTGTACGAGAGTTCTTTTTGGCTTACACAACTAAGAAGAGGAAAACTGTTTTCAGCCTCCACCTATATGTGTATTCCCCCATTGTGCAAGCAAGAAAGCTACAAGTGAGACTCCTTCCTTCTCTCCCACAATCTTGACAAATATTCCCTAAGAAGTGAATCTTTGACATGAAGAATTTACCCTTTTTTGCATTAATAACCAACTTGTGTTTTCTAAGTTCCCTAAACAAAATAGTCAAATGCATTCGATGTTTTGCCTCATTCTTTGAAAAGACTATGATATCATCAAAGAATGTGCCAATGAAAGACTTGTGGGGTTGAAAATTTTGATCCAATGATCATGCAATTAAAGGCTGCAGGTTCATTTGTAAGCCCAAATGGCATGACCAAGAACTCATATAATCCAAAAGTGGTCCTAAAAGATATCTTGTGCACATCTTCTAGCCTTATATGTATTTGATGATACCCATTTTTAAGATCTATTTTGCTAAATATTGCACTTCTCTCTAACAGTTCAAGGATATCATCAATCCTCGATATAGTGAATCTATTTTTAATGGTGTTTTTATTCAAGGTATAGTAATGGATACAAATTCACCATGAACCATCCTTTTTCTATAGTACCAGGAGTACAGGTTACCAAAAGGGCGATGAATTGGGTTGAATCAACCCTTTTTCCAATAGCTCATTAACCTGACTCATTATTTCCTATTGTATTTGCATTTTTAGCCAATTATACCGTGTTGGTCACTTTTTTCTTGGTATAATAGTCACGTATTTCTTTGGGTAGACCACAACAGTAGGTCTCTATTTACTCAACCATCACGACCTCATGAAAAGAGTTAACTGACAACAAAGCTGCCTAGAATTTGTTTATGTACTGTCCCAAATCAATACAATGAATTGCATCCAATTTGTGCCAAGCTATTGTCACATCCATTTCAAAAGTGTTTGTGAGCCATTGAGAAGAGAAAAATTGTTTGAATTGCACCCAAGTTGTTGGTGCCTTGCCTTGCATCAAAAGGGTTGTCCACCACTACATTGCATTTCCTTTTTAAAAAGTGGCTACCTTGTGCACTTTGCAAGGTTTGGAAAAATTGTACCCAGAATAGGCTGCATCAAATTGTTGAATGAAGGTCAAAGCCTTTAGTTTATCTTGCATACCATTAAAGGTTTTAAATTTCAATGTTGCCCCAACTTCTTTGTAGTCTTTAACTTTACCCAAAGGAGTTATCATACAAGGGTGGCTGCAAAAATGGTGGTCCTGGTGATGCCATAGCTGCAACTGCATTTGGCATATGCCTAATGGTACCTCCCAAGTGACCAAACATTCCACTTTACATACCTGGCTACATGCCATGCATGCTAGTGTGCATTTGGGGCTCCATTGACCCATGATAGTTCCCTTGAACACCTAGCATAGGTGGCTGAAAACACTTGCATTTTGTATGCTTACATTGGCGAGTGTAGTAGAATCCATAGCCTAAAAATTAGATCTACCCCCAAAATAACCTGGATGCATAGATGGTGGGGGAATTGTTTACTATCCAGGAGGAATGTTCTGCACATTATTCCCTAATAGATGATCATGTTATTGAGTTGGAGTTCCTTGCACAATTGGCATTATAGGTGCTGGTGTATGCAATACCTTTGGCTAATGGTTTGCCCATGAGCCTTACTTGTTTGTTTAGAATGCAAAGCAACCTTTTTCCCTTTAACATCAAGAATTTATTGCATAAATTCAGCAAATTGAGGTTACTAAATTAACTATTGCAATTTCATAACAATGCTTGTTAATTGTGCCATAAACATTGCATTTGGTTCTTGAGCACCTTGGACTTGTGGAATTACATGTGATTAAGATGCATGCCTTCTGATCACATTTGTTGCTTGTTGTCCTAAGGTATTTTCAGCATTTGGAGACTCAAAACCATGTGTTGAGTACCTTTCAAGAGGGGATTCTTGCTCCTTATTCCTATTACCATTGTTGTGTGACATCTTTTACCGTTTGTCGCTTGTCGTACACTACTTTCAGCTAGTATAAACCTTACTACAACTGAATTACAATAAACCAAAATGCATGTGTTACTCCTCAAAACAACCACAAACACACCTCCTTGAGAAATTTCATGATTTCTTCGCAACAAAGCCATGAAACCAGCCTTTGGAAGCCAAAGGGCAGTAAACCACATTTTAACAAACACTTAATTCAGCTTAATAGTAGACTCAGCAAGAAACTCTATACGCAATTAGAGCTAGAGTCTCCTGTACTACATATTGACACTTGATGGTCCCAAAGCTTAGCACTCGTTTTGATATTTCTTTAGATTACTGAAATATGCTTGAAATTGGTTACAAATGGCTGTATTCCAGGGATTTCTTGTGACATAACTAACCCATGGGTGCATAATGGCCTCGACACCTTCACTGTTGCATTTGCTAAGATAACTCTCCCGCATAGTCCCCATGCAGTCCCATGCTGTTCCTCTCATAAATAGGGGGTTTCTTGCAATGAAACTGTGAGAATGTCGCTTCTTTGCGACAAAATTGCCCAAAAAGTGCACTAGGCTTTGAGATCTTGAAGAAGAAGAAATGATCTTGGCCCATAGTGTTGTCATAACCTGTTATTTTGATATTTAATTCAAAAACAATAGCATACCTTGTTGTATATGAAGTTATGAGGCTTTCCAATGGAATCCCCATGCCAACAGGAGAAAAATTGGCAATTGTCCATACTTTGTCTATATTGTAAGCTCATTCCATGGTTGTCTCCAAACTTGGGTTACTCAAAATGAGAGAGAAGAAGCCCCAAATAGCCAAGATAAGCTTTCCAAACAAGTAATTAGATGCTCCTTAATTATATCATATTTTTTATTAAAGACTTATTAATGACTCAGTCATCAATCATAAGTGAGTTGCTCTCACTGGGTGAAACTTTAGCTCAGGGCTTGCTTAATAACTTAAGTGCCCTAAGTGAGTTGTTTACTAGGCAAAACTTTCAATGTAACTCAATTCTAAGGTGCAAACTTTCAATTTAATGAAAGTTTCACATCACCCCTTATTCCAAGTTTCACATCACCCCTTATTCCTTTAGCCCTAGCCATGTACCACATGACCCGCACACTTGTCCACTGCATGCCCCAGTGTCAAATCCTTCACTGCCGATGCAATGAACACCATGCTAAGAGGTAGGGATACAAGAATTAAAGTTCATTTTAACTAAAAGTATTTGTGATGTTTAATTAAAACTTTAAGTTCTACTTAAAAGTTCATACGTATGCCCAACAGTTGTATGGTAAAAGTGATATGTGCAAAGCACTTGGGATGGACTTGTGCAACCATTCATGGCAATTTTTCACCTTTTGGATCTAGTCATGGTGGTATCAATTCTAAGGTGCAAACTTTCAATTTAATGAAAGTTTCACATCACCCCTTATTCCTTTAGCCCTAGCCATGTACCACATGACCCGCACACTTGTCCACTGCATGCCCCAGTGTCAAATCCTTCACTGCCGATGCAATGAACACCATGCTAAGAGGTAGGGATACAAGAATTAAAGTTCATTTTAACTAAAAGTATTTGTGATGTTTAATTAAAACTTTAAGTTCTACTTAAAAGTTCATACGTATGCCCAACAGTTGTATGGTAAAAGTGATATGTGCAAAGCACTTGGGATGGACTTGTGCAACCATTCATGGCAATTTTTCACCTTTTGGATCTAGTCATGGTGGTATATGATGAGTGGTGGGTAGGGTATGGTGGTGGTCTAAGAAGCAATCGAACTCAAGTGCAAGAAATTAGTGCAACACTCATGGTGGTGGCAGTGCGGAGTAGAAAATCACTCATGGTGGAGTTTGATTCTCGTAATGGAGGTTGATTAGATTCAAGAGGACACTTATAATATGAGAGGCTTTCAAACATGGTGATCAATGTACAATATCATGCACTTATGGTGATCAAGTTCTAGATGCATAGTATGCTTAAGGCGTGCCAAGTGTATGCCCTAGGTGCTATGAGGACAAGTAGATGTGGTTAAGAGAAATTGGCAATCACACACTTTTATACAATCATGATGACCAAGATAGCAGAAGAAATCATGGAAAAAAAAAGTAAAATCAATTTATTGTAACTTGATGAATAATTGGCTATGGAAAACTTGACATTACAGATGTAGTGATGGCTACTCTATTGCCACAAGCTCTTGATTTTGATTTGGTGTAATATCCTCCTTCAGTTGTAGGTCATGGTGGGAAAGCTATACTATACAATAGACTTATAAACCACCTTGAGTGTATCTATCATGTCATCATCATGATTGGAGGAAAAAGGCAACAACCCTCCTAGCCCCCAAAGTCCAACACCATTACATGAAAAGCCACCATGACTACTCTTGAGTTCTTCACCTAATTGTATCTATTAGCTTCACTATGATTGGTAAAGACTTCAAAAACATGTTGGCTTTTGTCAAACGTAAGACTTGTTCTTCTCCAAAAAAAATGTGTCTTCAGGAGCCCTTGCTTTCCCAAGGGGAGAGCAAGCATCATAGGCACAACATTGATTAAGGCAAGGCTGATCGCTCAACAAAGCAAAGGGCACAATCATCTAAAAGCCTCGAGCAAATCATTCAGCCAATGCCAAGTCCACCTAAGAGTCCTGGATCTCCTACATCCTCTTTCTTCAAAAGGACACAGGAAGCACAACAGCGGTTGTCAAGGGAAACGGCTCAATTCCAATCTCTATCTCCAAATGTCCAAGAGGTGGGACATGACGCCATCTGTAGCTCTCGACTCAAGGATATGCATGAGCAACCTAATGTGACTAAATCAACTCATGCTCAATCTACACAGATGAGTGCTCAAAGGGCAAAAAAAGACATGACCACTTCTGATCGCCCTAGGGACTTGACACTGCAATCCACCAAGGGTAGCCAGCCCACTAAACTAGCTGCTACTACTTCCAATCAAGGATCACAGCAGTCACAGCCCTTGGCCGTGACAATACCCTATGTGGAACGTGTCCTTAGAAGTTCACCTATGGAAGAGGTGTCGCAACCAACTTCCTCGAAAACTCCAGCACTTTCAAAGGGCCTAAAGCCTAGGCTGGAGGAGTTAAACGCAAGGGAGTTGGTTGAAAAGCTAGACTCTCCGAAAAGAGCGGCAGTTGTGCCCTCACAACCGGGCAAGGCTATTCAGCAAACCGCGGCTATGTCCCATAAGGACACACTAGAGAAGGGAAATGCTGAGGCCCGACCAAGCACATCAACGGTCGATATAGCCCAGGGTCCTGAGTTGTTGAGAGAGGCATCTTCATTGACTAAGAAAAAGAGGAGAAAGCAGAGAAAACAACAACAGATGCAGGTGGTTGTGGACCCCAAGAACATTGAGATGAAGGGCATTGGAGAGCTGATGAATAAAGCATCGAGTCCATCCACCAATGAACCCACTGATGCCTCTCCTAATAGCGGTGAAACCTCAGACACATCTATGTGCTCTGACAAACCAAAGCAATAGTTGCCATCAACAATTGCTTGCAACACTCTATCCACTGACAATAGAACTCACATTGATCAATCAAGAGTGGATACAACACAACAGGGTGACAAATCCATACCAGTCACATCCGAGAAGAACCATGACGAAATAGCAGCAAAACCTCAGGAGAACCGTGAGAACCCCAAGAGCATAAGAAATCCTAGCGTTGACCAATCTTACTCATCTAGACCTGAGCCCCCAGCCATGCTAAAGCCTAAGGAAACTCTTAGGACTTTGCATGAGATAGCAACCGAGCAAGCCCTCGTTGAACATAGAAGTGTCCCAGAATGCTTAACTGAGCTGGAGGCTAAGCTCAAAGTGGTCGCGCGTGTCTACGTCCTTGCGGACATGGGCACAATCCCCAAGGAGCAGCTTGGAGATTACTTGACCTTTCCTCTATCATGGGAAGAACAAGAACATCTTAACGGGCACTATGACAGGCTCCTGCATGAACACATGCGACTCATCCCTGACGAGGAGGCCGACGAACTGTGCTTAACCGTCACATTCAATGAAGTGCTCTGCCGACGAATCTCGTAGACATAGAGCTACTAAAGCGACTGTCAGCAGGCCAGAGTCAATTTGAGCAGTGTTGGTGCGAAAGCCGTGTTGTAATGGCCGAACTAGGGACTCAGATCATGACGGGGTCTCAGAAGAGAGATTGGCCAAATGGCGGTCTCAAAGAGACCCAACCTACGTGGCACCAACTTCCCTTCGAGTGCTCACTGACATTCGGGGTACGGACTTAGCTGAGACTAGGCTACAGGGCCCTTTGATTGATAAGGTTCTCACTGAGGAGGAGTTACATATTGCTAGTAGACTCGGTCAAGGTTCCATGCTACACGACATGGCAAAATATCTATCAGTATTAAGTCAGCTGCCACGAATACTAGATGCATGTGCCACGCTCTGGTACAACCCCGAGTTCTACACTTGGTTCTTATCCTCGTAAAGTGACATGGATTCATAAATATGTATATAAATAAACACTGATTCTTGTGTCACCTTGTATAAACAATATCAACACACACAAGCAATGATAGTCAAGCGCAGGCAGAAGAGTTGGGTCTGACATGCTAAGCTCCTCAAGTCCTCTTCTCATCACACATTTAAAAGATGTGTGACCATTTCCACCCCCAAGTGAAGGGCATGCAACCCACATTACTACCATAGGGGGCCTTGACCAACAACACTGATGTCGTAGACAGGGTGCAGTCCCTTTCTATACACCTTCTTCCCATTTTGGTCTACCCTTCAGAGGATGTGCCCTATCCCACTCCATGACAACCAGTCCACGCAACTTAGCATAAACTAATATCTGCTAATGACTAGAGGCCACGCGAACATCAGCATGGGGGCCATTCCTCTACAACAAACACCGCATGCCTCACCCCTCCCCTTCTTGTCATATGTGCTTCATAAACCACACTAAAATCCCTTCCATGCAAACAGTTGTACCCTGTATCAAGGTTTAACCCTTGAAGTGCGTCTTGCAGGTTTCCTTTTGCTGTGGAACGCATGGAGGATCATGGAGATCTAGCATGCAAAGACGCTCTGTGCACAAGGCGGGAGCATGTGGCACGCGCCCCTCCACCGGAACACTATGTGCCCACCATCAAGAGGTATGCCAAGAAGCGAGGCCCTAAGCGACATTGCCCAGGTCGAAGGCCGAAGAATCCTCGAGTCAAGAAAGTCGAGACTCGAAACGCGCAACAGGTGGTAGCACTAGTGGTGCGCACTCCCAGCTCCTGCTCGGGCCCCAGATGCTCAAAGGCAGAAAGGGCAGCTCGGGAAAGAGAAGAATTTAATGAGTTATTTAAAGATATTCTGGAGACGGTAGCGGGCCGGGATTACACCATTCATGTCCGGGCCGACATGTTCCCTGCTCACCCCCACGGGAGCCCCACACCAGCAGAGCCCCAATCACCCGGCCATCCAGACTCGCCCCGCCTCGTACAAATCGAGTAGCCCATAATGCATGAAGGGCTTATTAAATGATAACTGCCCAGGACTTTTTGTTTTTGAATGGTTAAGTGTTCCCGACTTGTTAAGTGTTGACATGTTCCTGACTTGTATGAACTTATCATATCTGCGTTTAATATATGCTATGCCTTTAGCAAAAGAAAAAGCTAATCAAGCGCAGGAGATAAATGTCTAAGTCAATACCATAGAATTCAAATCAGTGATGTCTCTTGCATTGCACTGGCTTATTATAGTTGAGTTTCGCACATGCCATACTTGTACTCTCATGAAGCGACAAGTGGATACAGGATGGGACAGGGGCTAAGGTGTTCAATGCTCGATCACCGCAAAACCATCGACCCCCCAAGGAGCCGTGGCAAAGCCACCCTATCGAAATCACAAACCACCCTTGCCAACCACCCACATTGCAGGGACCAAAACACATCCCTGGGCCACATCCCCTTTCTCAGCCACGCTCTATAGTTGGCTCACGGCAGTCGTTACCTCAATTGTACCCACATCGCATGTGCCACAAGGAGGGTTGCAATATCTCAAGTGTATCTCCCCCTTTCGCCAACTGCTTCTCTAACAACGAGGCTAGGGCACGATCATCATTGTACGATCCATTTTCTGAGCCTTCGAAGCTTGACATTTTCCAACCCATTGAAAGGCTGATAGCCTCAACATATTGTAATGGTTGTACTCATGCAAAAAAAAAAAACAAAAAAAAACAAAAAAGAAAAAAGAAAAAAGAAAAGAAAAGAAAAGAAAAGAAAAGAAAAGAAGAAAAGAAAAGAAAAAGAAATGAATGGAAAGATAAGAAGCACCCACGATCACAGCACAGCACCTAGGGGTCCTCAAATTAGGTACGTCTGGTGACCTTGGTCGACCGGCTTCGTCTAGTCTCCTAGCCCCTTACAATCACCCACAATTGTTCAGGGCACATCAAGGGCAGGACACACCTGGGGAGCTTGTCTCGCCTAGGGTTAGACCTGTCACCCTGACCCACTTGCACAATTTTCTTTTGCACTCTGCCTTAGTACCATTGCAATCAGTGGTGATAAGCACCGCACGATTGGCCATGAAACGTACACCGTACTTATCAAGCAAGTCCAATAGCTTCCAGTATTGAAAGTGCGGTGTCCTTGTATTCAATTATGCTACATCGTGCAGTCACAATGCAAAGGATGTCTCATATACTGTCGCGTGTACTCCTTCTCCACATGGACAACTTTGCTTCATCCACGCATTGTTATGAGAAACTAGCCCACGGTCTTCTCACTATGTAATATCTAAGTATGCACGAGCACTCACATAATATCTGCACCGAAGTATATCCACAGTTTGGGTCCTCAAGTGCAGGACAATACTCTAGGCTTGCTTAGAGTTCGACCTGTCTCCCAAACTAATCAAAATATGTCTTGTGCACGATGAGAAGCCTAGCACTACCCCTTAAGGAGAGACCACATGTGAGGTTTTCCAATTGCAGGTATAAGGTGTCGTTCGCTCTTCATCAACACTCAACTCTGAATGCTTATCCCTTACTATCCGACAAACCCGCAAAAGATCATCACGTGCCGAATCCCCGACAAATCAACACTTATACTGGCCATCAATGCAATCCCCAACACACAATAGCCCTACCGCCAACTCCAACAACCTTCCACCAGCCCCCTTGGCCACCAACAGGCCCCCAGGACCTTCCACCACACCACCACCAGCACTCCTTCACGGAAACCACCGGCGTCCTTGTCACCCACGTCTTCGGTGCATGCTACAACCTGCTACCTATGACAGTGAGTGCCATGGGACTGACACTCGTCTAGGAGGGGGGTAATGTTAACCCCAACACGAAGAAAGCAAAAGGAAGTGGAAAAGACGCAGGGCAAAGGCGGAAAAAAGATAGCCCGACTGAAGAAAGAAAAGGAGAAAAGGCCAAAAGCGCAAGGGCAACCTTAAAGGTCCAAGGCAAAGGCAAAAGGGGAAGGGCGCATTTTAAAATAAAAAGGTGCACCCTGAAATCTTGTAAAAGAGCGTCGGGCTCTCACCCGTGCAATTTGTAAATGTAGACGGGCGGTGGACAGGAAGCTAGGAAGATAGAAGGACAATGGGAAAAAGGGCCTAGGCTATGGCCGGCCATGTAAAAAGGGGAAAAGGGGATGACCGCCCAAAAGGGATTTAGGGTTTTGTACATAAAGTTGAAAAGTGAATGAGAAGCTCATTCTTGTGTGTGGCCAAAAGTAGCTCTCCTCTTATTCTTCTTCTTCTTGTTCTTGCTTGCTTGAGCTTGTGCTTGAGAGAGGGAGTGAGTGTGTGAGGGTGAGGGACCGAGGAGGAGAAGCTCTCCATCGTCTCCTCTCTTCTTCTCTTCTCTTCTCTTGTCTTGTCTTGCTCGCGGCAATGGAGCTTGGAGCGTGGAGCTTGAGGATGGAGCTTGCTTGAAGCTTGCACTTGGATTGTGGAGCTACCGGAGTGCGCGGGAGAGGAGGTAACTCGAACGGCATCAAGGTAAGCTCACTACACCTGTAGATATGGATGGCGCGTCGACTATGTGAGAGGTAGCCATTAGTGCTCGGCTTGGAACGCTTGAATCAATAAGCGGTCCATGGGTCTTGGCGGTTGAGCGAAAGCTCCCACACATTGCTTCATCTTTTTGCCTCTTGTCCAGTTGTGCAACATATATGGAGTTTTATTTCTCACGTGTGGCTCTCAGCAACTTAGCTTCAGATAAGAGCCCGTTCATGGATTATGGGAAAGTTGCCATCCGTGCCTTCTTTGCATTCTAATTATTCCTACCTTTTCCATTTTCTTAGATGGACTGCCTTCTGGCTTATTTGACATACTCAGAATGCCTTTATTTTTTATTCGAATTTGGGTATCCATGATCATGTGGCATGTATTCGAGGTTTAGTAATATGGCAGATTTCTTCTATGATATCAATTGATCTAGTTCTTCCTGACATTGCTACCCCCTGAGTGGCTATTGTTCACTCTACTCCAACTGTGTGATTTTTTCTTTGTTTTAAAGTCTTGATAATCTTTCGTCACTTTCTCTAATGACCTGATGGTCTGATGTAACAGAAAGTAAGAGATTTAGATTAGAGAGAATGCTAACCTAATGGTCTGATGTATATATTTACTACTTATTTCAATTATCTTCACGAAAAAAAAAGTTACATTTATGTCTACAAAAGGCCAAATCTGCCAGTGAGACCAAAATATTACATCTAAAAAGCCAAGGAATTTCCCATGTCCCAAAATAGCTGTCATCTAATGCTATGACCATTTGAATGGAAAATGAATAGTGAACAATACATAGCTAATGTGTCTAAGCCAGATACAATGTGGAATTGCTCAGGAAACACTCTCATCTTAGGATATCTCTCATGGGTGTATCTAGCATTGAGAGGCTGAAATAGTGAATTAGGGTCCCCTAATGATGGTGCAATATCTTCTTTATCTGTAGATGTTGCCTTTGCAAGGGCGTGGACCAACTGGGTGTAGGCGGCGGGATCTGCATCTCTCCGTGGGGCTGTGTCTAAGGCAGTCCCTTGTGTGGCAGGGCCATGGGTAAAACCCATGAGGGCTTTGTGGTGAGAGAGAGAGAGAGAGAGAGAGAGAGAGAGAGAGAGAAGAAATTATATATTAACGTCTACAAAAGGCCAAAAATGACCTATGAGACCATTAGTTACAATCATGTGTATGGTGGTACAACAGTCTGGGAAAAATATGTAGCACAACCAAAATAAGAAAGGAAACTATGGCTATGTGTAAAACATAGATTACTATCTAGTAACAATGAGCTCCAAATGGTACAATCTCATGTGGCTATGGATGGCCTATGAGAGAAAACATTTGAAAATCAAGGAACTATCATGTTTCCCAAGTAGAATAAACAAATTATAATATAATAGGAAACATTTAGGAAACATAAATAACTAAAAATACTAAAAACTCTAGGGATCTAATATATTGTGTAGTTGATATGAGGATTAGTATCATCCCAATATATCTCTCATTGATCTATCCAACATGGATAAGTTGAAGTCTTGAGGGAGGGTTGCTTGTTGGCATGATAGTATCATCTATTTTTTCTAGCCTTTGGGCTCCATGTGTTGTTTTTCACTTGTCATTGAGTGTGCTTGTTGGCAAGAAGGCCCTTTCTAAATATTTCAATTCATTAATTCAAACTTCTTCACACACACACACACACACACACACAACAACAACAACAACAGCAATAACAACAACAACAATAAAGTTCTATGGTTTCTACTACTGGATCCTTAGAGAGGCACTGCCCCCTTGTGGATGGAAATTGTTGGCACCAGCCCTATTATGCCAAGTTTATGACTCATTGCTCCTATCATTGTAGTCTTATTCTTTTGCAGGTTTTTGGCTTCTTGTGTTATTTTCTACCCATCTTTGAGTCCGCTTGGTTAGCCAGAGGGCCCTTTGTAAATATTCCTATTCATTTATTCAAAATCATTCACAATAAGAAAAGAGAGGCATGAGGGATATTTTAAGCTCCATATGTTTAGTATTAAGCCTAAGCAATATCAGACCTGGTAAGATCTCCTACTTGTCAAAGGAACCATGTGCAAGACTAGTGGGTCTGTACCAATGGATTCAATTGAGCACTCAATGGACAACCTTTACTTACTAATTTTCTGAGGGACTGTGGTTCCGATAATTCTTTTATATGATGCAGTGAGATGCCCCATCCTTTGTACCCCAAAAGCTAGTGTAGTATGTCAAATTATTTAATCATAGTAAACCATTTACTAGATATGTCATCATCGTGTTGGGTCTCCAACTCTTCAGCTGTATGCAAACACACAACTTTTGAAGAGTTTGACTATGCATGCACTGATAGATGCACATATTGATACACAGCATGTTGTGATGATGACTAGTTTGATGGCTATCCATTTGACCCTGGAGGCATATTGGACTTCAATGACTTTCATTGTTGGTGGTTTGTAAATAATGCTTGCAATACTAATTCCTTAGCATATTCAATCATCCTCTCTAGGGCTTCATGATTCCTTCAAAATAGTGGGATTATTGCAATACAAGACAGTGGGACAGCTTGTTGTGTGAATTTTCTTTCATGAATTAAATTGCCTTAGTGACATCAAAAAGTGGTTTTGATCATGACTGGGCCTTTCTTTATTCAAAATGTCACCAAAAGAATAAAGAATAAAGTGACAGTGACGGGCACCCACCACCTGCAGTGTGCAATGGTGGATATTGTCAATGTAGTAATGCACGGGCGGCTAGGCGGAGGCGCCTTTACCCCCAACAACCTCCCACTTAAAGGTGAATCTGCCATAGTGAGGAGTGAAAAGAAAAAGAAAAGATAGTACAATGTACACATGTACAATAGATGAGAGAAAACCTCATCTCATCCAATGCCCATCAATCTCGTGAGAAAGGCAAAGCGCTCAATAGTGAGGCTTTTCGTGAGCAGATATGCAGGATTTTCATCATGGAGACTTGACAAGGTCAACATACCTGTCCTCCACAACCCCACGTATGAAGTGATACCTCACCTCAATGTGTTTCATCTTCACATGGAAGACCGGATTCTTAGCTAGCGGAATAGCACTCATAGAATCCAAATGCAGTGTAGGTATAGAATCAATCCCAAGGTCATGAACCAAACGATCCAACCATATGGCCTCCTTGCAAGACTTAGTGGATGAAATATACTCGAACTCACTAGTAGAGAGAGCCATACATTTCTAAACCCTGG
This sequence comes from Lygodium microphyllum, assembly GCF_053477565.2. Taxonomy (NCBI): domain Eukaryota; kingdom Viridiplantae; phylum Streptophyta; class Polypodiopsida; order Schizaeales; family Lygodiaceae; genus Lygodium; species Lygodium microphyllum. The sequence continues at coordinate 28,975,950 of NC_141144.1, read as the reverse complement.
ACATCCAAGAGACAACACCTCTAGCATAGGTGAATACGTAGCCACAAGTGGACTTCCTACTATCTATATGTCCTACATAATTGCAGTCTGTGTACCCCACAACTCCTGTAACCTAGCTGCCATAGCAAATACACATATCTGCTATGCCTTTCAAGTATCTCATGATACCCTTAACGGCATGCCAATGTCTCTTGCCAGGTGTAGCCATATAGCATGCCACAACACCAACTACAAAGTCTATATCTGGATGAGTGGCTAGCATGGCATACATCAAACTACCCACGACTGATGCATAAGGGATCTTGGACATCTCGGCCCTTTGCTTATCTATCTTTGGACAATCGGCATGTGAAACCTTCACATAAGAAGGTAATGGACAGCCAATAGGCTTCACATCATGCATGTGGAAATGCTCAAGGACTTTATGAATGCACTCCCTCTGTGAGAGGTAGAGTAGTCCTTGATGCATGTCGCGCTTAATGCACACACCAAGAATGTGAGAGGCCTATCCCAAATCCTTCATATCAAAGCTCTTCTTCAGCTGAGATTTAAGAGCATCCAGCTCATCATGAGCTTTCCTTGCTATCAGCATATCATCCACATAAAGTACCAAAATAAGCAATTAGCCATCACAGGCTTTCTTCGTGTAAAGACAAGGATCCATAGCACTCCTATTGTAGCCCTATGTAAAGGCATCAAACATATGATACCACTCTCTAGGTGCCTACTTCAAGCCATAAAGACTTTTGTTCAACTTGCACACTATGTGCTCCCTGCCAGGTTCTGCAAAGCCCTTAGGCTGCTCCATATGTATCTCATCATGCAAATCCCATGTAAGACTGCAGTCTTGACATCCATCTGATACATGTCCAAGTCAAGGTGTGTGACTAAGGCCAAAACCAGGCATAGGGTGGTCATCTTGACCACAGGAGAAAAGATTTCATCAAAGTCAACTCCATGCTCCTGTTTAAAACCCTTAGCAACAAGTCTTGCCTTATAAGCCGGCTTGGGGTGCCCAAGGGTACTTTTTAGCTTGTACACCCATTTGCATGGCAAAGCCTTCTTGTCACGAGGCAGTACAGCCGAATCCCAAGTCATATTCTTATGTAAGGAGTCCATATCAGACTGCATAGCCCTCTCTCAGGAGTGACTGTCACCCCTACGTATAGCCTCATTATAGGAGGTGAGAGACTGTCCTACATCTGTAACCAAGAGATAATGCATCAAGGGCTCAAATCTATTAGGTGGATGTCTAGCTCTAGTAGACCGTCTCACTGCAAGCTCTACTGCATGTCTAATACCCTGGCCATGTGTACCGATTGCTGCTACATGCTGTCCAACTAGCTGGCAAGAGCATGGGGCTCCTCCTAGAATATAACTCTGCGTATCTCTACCACCTTCTCAGGCTGTCGATGCATCTTGTCTTCATGGAAGACTACATCATGGTTGTAGATGACTTTCTGCGCATGCGGATTCTAGAGGCGGTAACCCATCTCACCCTTGCTTCTCCATAGCCAAGCAAAATGCATTTGACACTCTTAGGATCTAGCTTACTACACTTGTCCTTGGGTACATGGCAAAATGCCTCACATCCAAAGACACATAGATATGCATAAGACGGAGGTTTCCTTATCCATACCTCCTCTACAACATGGAAATCCAAACCACTAGAAGGTGATCTATTTATGACATGCACAGTTGTACTAACTACCTCAGTCCAAAAGCTCTGTGGTAGACCTACATGGCTAAGCATACTGCATACATGCCCTTGGATGGTTCTATTCATCTGCTCAGCCAAACCATTCTGGGGTGGGTTATAGGGGGTGGTCAACTGACGCTTAATACTGCTCTTGTCACATAGTTTCTCAAAGGCATGTGACACATATTCTCCCCCATTGTCAGTCTTAAGGCATTTCAGCCTATGCCCAGTCTGGTTCTCAACCAATGCAAGCCATCTCTGAAACACAGCCAAGACATCTGACTTAAGCTTAATGGGGTAAGCCCAGACTTTACGCAAAAAATTATCAATGAGCATCACAAAATACTTTGCACCACCCATAGACTGATAGAGCATGGACCCACAGACATCCAAATGTGCCAATGCCAAGGACTCACTCAAGCATGTCCTATCAGACTTCTTATGCGTATTCTTAGTCTGTTTGCCATAAAGACAATGCCCATATGAATCAAAACATGCATAGTCAAGGGGTGATAAGTACTACAAACCAAAAAGCATTTTCATTCCCTTCAAGGACATATGGCCCAAACGGGCATGCCAAAGAGATACATATGAGACGGAACTGACTGACAAAACATGGTCAACAGAGGACCCATCGACTACAAGAGGATAGAGGCTTTCAGCCTTGGCACCTCTAGCAAGCACAAGTGTGCGAGGGGTGATCTTCCAAGCAAAATCCCCAAATGAAACATGAAATCCAACATCATCAAGCTGTCCTGCAGACATAAGACTGCATGTAAGCGCATGTACATGACGTATATCTTGTAACAGAAAAGTACTGCTAGTAGAGAACTGTAGCTGCACATCCCCAATGCCAACAATAGCTAGTGACCTGTCATCACCCAAACAAACTGAACCAGAGATAGTGCGGTAGGAATGGAACCACTTAGGGCAGCATCATGAACTAGTTGCAAGTATGTACTCCCCATCAGAGTCATTAGTTTGCATGACATTTATCTCCTCGATTTTCACACTGAATTTTGCAAGTACCATGCACTGCAATCAAAGGACTTTTCCTGTACTTTGTCTTTCCCCTTCTCTTTGCACTTCTCATTGCACAACTTATGACATTGTGGGCATATGTGACCCTTCTTACCGTAATGATGACATGTCACATTAGCATTTCTCCCACGAGACTTGCTACGTGACTTACCACGCGACTTAGACCTAGACTTCTGCGAGTCTCTACCACATCTAGACCCACGATCATTCTTTCCATTACCATCTCTACCTCTAACAGTCAAAGCATGCGACACACGAGAGGCATCCAAGTTCTTACGGATGGTGTTGAGTGTTGAAATGACCTATTTTTTGGCTGATTTTTGTTGTTTTTGAGAGCTGAATGGTTGATTTCATGAGATGATTGATTGGTTTGGAAGTGGTTTGAGAGTGTTTTGGATAGGTTGGAATGGTTTTATTAAGCTCATGATGTTTATTAGTAGAGATGTGAAGTTCTGATGATGTTTTGATATGTTCTGATTGGTTCTGTTGAGCTTCTGTTTTGTTATGTCTTATTCTGTTTTCTCTCTGTAAGGAGGGATGGGGTATTGATTGATAGGGTTTGAGATTGTTTGAAAGCTTATTGAATGATTTTTGATGGTTTGGAATGGTTTTGGTATGAGTTATGTGGTTTTGATACTTTCTGTTGACCTTCTGTAACTCTCTATGAGCTTCTGTAGACCTTCTGTATGCTTATGTATGTGTTCTGATGGATGAGAGTGTAGCTTGGGAAAGTTTTCTAACCTTGGAAAGAGGTGAATACAAGTGCAAAAGAGCTAAAAGAAGTGAAAGAAGTAGCTGCTGAAGACTCAAGTAAAGACTGGAGTGAAGTGACAGTGGTGAGCAACGAAAGGACACTGTAGTGGCTCTAGTGCCTCTTCATATCAGACACACCTCTTGGGAGGGGTATGAGCCGAGATGAAGAGGGCTCAAAGAGAGTCAAGAAGGGTGGAGGAGGAACGAAGAAAAAAAGAAGAGAAAGAACTCGAAAACATTAGAGAAGAATCAAAGAGGGCAGAAGCAGAGAGGCAAAGAAGGGTAGAGCAGGAAGCCGAAGAACTAAGAATGAAAGAACTTACTGAATTGGCAAAGGCCACTCATAGATCTGTCGAAGAAACCCATGGGGGAGGAGAGATCGATCCTTTGAGTCCCCGCCATGAAGCTGAAGCAAGTGGTAGTGTGGAAATGGCCCCAGTAGTTGTAGGCAAGGGCAAGTCCCTGCTGCACCCCTTGCCTTCCTCCTTTGTGCCAGTACCAACCGACACCACAACCACAACCACCCTGCAACCCACACCCTCTCTAAACATGGCCTAATTGATAAACATGATGTAGCTACTTGTCAGTAAAGTGGCTGAAATTGTACCAGAAGCCGAAGCAAAAAGGCCCGTTGCCGCAGATGCCGAGTCTAGGCAAAATCCAAAATGACAGAAGCTAGAGGCATCAACCACTACAGCCCCTACTCCCATGCCATCTGGTGCCGACTATGACGCTTATGTGGCTGAGCTTCTAGCACAATTGGACAATGCAAAAGAAGAAAAGAAGATAGCCCTGGTGGAGTTAGAGAAAGAAAAGGAAACTTCGACAACCTTAAGGCTAGAAGTTTCAAAGCAAGGAGCCGACCGAAGAAGGGAAGTGAAAACTCTACAAGATCAGCTAGAAGCAAAGACCAAGGAAGCCTAGGACAATGAGAGCTGCCTAAGACAAAGGCTAGAAGATGAAGAGCAAAACCTAGTGGTAGAACAACGAAGCTTGAAGTTACTAGTGCAGCAGTATGCTGAGTTGCAATAGAGAACTGTTGAACTGGAAAGGTACAGGCAGATAGAAGCTCAGGAGGGCAAGCCAAGTGAGCAACAAGAAGATGCCATAGCTTTTCGGCTATGGTATGAATTTGAAGGACAAGACAGATTGGAGAGGGAAATAGAGTTCCTAGAATAGGAGAGGCCGGGAGTTCCTGCAGTAGAAGCACAAAGGCTACAGAATGAGGCACAACGACTGCAAGATGCATTGGAGATTACCAAGGGAGACATAGAGGCCCTCATGGCCATGGCCTTCACCCAAAGAAGATTGCACTTCGCAGAGATCCAAAGTCACGAGCAGCTTGTGCAAGAAAATTCAGAGCTATTTGCTGAGGGAGAAAAAAGATTCAGCATTGCAAATCAGGCAAAAGAAATTGCTGAAGAATAGATGGCTCGAAAATCTAGGGAAAGGAACCAACTCTAGTTTCGAATGAGCAGCAGAGCAGGTTGTGACAACCTTGGCAAGTGAACTGGAGGAGGGAAAAAAGAAGATGGACAAGAGAGCCAGTGAGTGGGAAAGAAACAATTTTGAAAGAGTTAGGGATTTAATAGAACGCTTGGCGGTGGTTGAGTGCGAGAGAGTGCTTGCAGAGTACAGGGCAGAAGCTGCTGATGTATGTGCCAACACACAAAGGCAAGCCTTCTTCAGCACAGTACTACATATCGCCTAGATGGAGGGCAATGATTCAGTGGAGAAGGTAAGAAGGAAGCTAGAACTGACCACTCAAGCACTAAAGTATGGCCTTCAAGAACGGGAGCTTCCAACAGGCACAAGTTTCACAAAAGAGCAGCAATTTCACTACCTACGCTGTGCCGACCTCTCCACTGTTGAGCTTAAGGAACTTGGATTTGAAGAGCATGAGCAGCCACCACCACCACCACAAGCGGTTCCATCAGTTGTCGAGCAGAATGTCGAAGAGGGTCCGAAATTTGAGCAGGATGCTGAAGAAGAGCAACAAAGAATGCCCAGTTTGCCTGTACCAAACCTCCCACCTGAAGAGCCCAAGGATGCCCATATGCTCGAGCGCATTGGGGCAGCCAGAAGAAGAAGACAAGAACTAGCAGAGGAAGCCCAACGCAGAGCACGATCACTGCCAAGACAATTCCCTGAAGAGCCTATGCCACTACCGGGGGATCCCCATCCTATTGATTGGCCTCAAGAATTGGTCATATGGCATCAAAGAGAGTTCCAGATGAGGCCGTTTTAACTTTCATTTGCTTATTCACGCTCTCTGGACCGTGCTTTGCCTCTAGGTATTCTAGCCAAGATCAAGGATCTGGCTAATGATCTTGCAAACAGGTGGATAGAGGAAAGAAGCCTCATAATAACCAGATGGAGATAAGATCATGAAGACTACTTGCAAGACAAGGTAAACAAGGTTCCCAAAACTGTCCAAGGCTACGAGGCACAACCAAAGTGGCGGAGGAGGATTTCGGATACCAATTTTGATGCTTGGACTGCCTTCTGCAGCTCGCTCCCTGAAGAACGCAATGACCCCATCTGCATGCCCTACCCACGTAGACATGGAGTTGACTATGATCAAAATATTCATCGGGATTTTGACTTTCCTAAGATATATAATATTAATGCCTGGAGCCCCGAGGAATGCCTAGTCTTTAGGTTAGAGTATCTCCTCCCATCTATCAACCGCTTCCTCTCGCAGATTTTTCTTCTTGCCCAGATCCAGCCTTCTTAACTACCTGTAATTATCTTAGGCTTATCAAGTTCCTACTAATGCAGAGACCCACAGCCAAGGAAGCCCACCTCTCTCCACTCTTTTTTGACATCAACCTAGGGATAGATACTAGAGCCATGACTAGACTAATGATGAGGGCAACCCCTGCTTCCCTCCTTTTGCCTAGAAATCTTTTCTTGTCATCCACACCTCTGAAGGTGCAATCATCCTTTCTTGTCATCCACACCTCTGAAGGCCCGGGCCGGTATTAAAGAAAATCTACAAAGTCATGCATTCCTATCCCAATGCTTGCGACTACCTCGTAATCCAGCTGAAGTTGATAGGCATTAGCCAGGACATCTTCCTTGTATGCAATTCTTCAAAAAAAAAAAGAAAAAAAAAAGAAAAGCACGAGGGCTCACTTCACGCACTACACCTAGGGTTTACACCTAGCCCCTCCCCCACTTCACGCTTAGAGCACATCAAGGGTAGGACTTCCAGTCCTGTCACCCTAAGTTTTGCACTATACCTCCAACAACACACGAACTGGGTCCTCAAGTGTGGGACATTACCAAGGGCTTACCCAAGGTTAGACCCATCTCCCAGTTCCACTACACATGCACTTACACCACACCGTGAGACAGACACACCCCTTAGGGAGTGCACAACTTTCTCTTGTAGGCTATGATTGTGACTCACTGAATGGCTACCCAGCTAAAGATTATCATCCACGATATCCGCTAATGACCATGAATTTTTCCCTAAGTCGAACAGGACACCACTATAGCAGCTTCAGGAGCTTTTGCATACTTCGATGGTTGGATGGACCAACATGCTTGATGTAGCCGATCATCTGCCTGTTGATGGCTACCATGACCGAACCAAATCAAGCAGAAGGAAAACTCAGTGATGGACCCACCATTGGCATAGATTTTGGAACATCGTGCAGTCACAATGCAAAGGATTTCTCATACACCTTCACATGTACTTCTTTTCAACATGGACAACTTTGCTTCATCCACACATTGTTATGAGAAACCAGGCCGCGGTCTTCTAACTACGTAATATCTAAGTATGCATGAGCACTCACATAATATCTACACCAAAATATATACACAGTTTGGGTCCTTAAGTGCAGGACAATACTCTCAGCTTGCTTAGAGCGACCTGTCTCCCCAACTAATTGAACTATGTCTTGTGCACGATCGAGAAGACTAGCACTACCCCCAGGGATAGACCACCTATGACAGGTTTTCAATTGCAGGTATTGAAGTCTCCAATAAAAGTGTCATTCGCTCTTCATCGACACCGAACTCTGAATTCTTATCCTTTATCATCCTGCAAGCCCGCCAAGAATCGTCATGTGTAGAATCCCCAACAAACCAACACTTGTGCTGGCCATCAGTGCATCCCCAACAAAGAACATCCCTACCACCAAATCCAACAACCCTACCACCAGCCACCTAGGCCACCAACGTGCCCCCAATGATCTTCCTCTAGACCACCACCAACACTCCTCCACGGCAACTACCGATGTCCCTTCCACCCACGTCTTCAGTGCATGCCAAAGCCTACTACCTATGATAGTGAGTGCCATGGGACTGGCACTTGTCTAGGAGGGGGGGTAATGTTAACCGGTAGACGAACAAGGTGGAAAACCTAGAAAAGCTAAAGCAGAAGATAAAGGCCAAGGCAAAGTGAAACTAAAGACAAAGGTACCCAAGGAAAATCTAGAAATACAAGAAGTGCAGAAAAGTCCTAAATAAGGGAGAAAGGCACACAAGGAAAAGCGCAAGTCAATACTTTTGTAAAAGAGCACAAGCGCATCATGATTTAATTTAAGGAGCGTCGGGCTCTGACCCATGCAATTTGTAAAGGTAGATGGGCGGTAGGAAGGAAGCTAGGAAGATAGGAGGACAATGGGAAAAAGGGCCTAGGCCACGGCCGACCATGTAAAAAAGGGGATAAGGGGATGACCACCCAAAAAGGGATTTAGGGTTTTGTATATAAAGTTGAAAAGTGAATAAGAAGATCATTCTTATGTGTGGCCAAAGCTTCTTCTTCTTCTTCTCTTGTTTCTTGCCTTCTTGCTTGTGCTTGAGTGAGGGATTGAGGGAGTGTGAGGGAGTGAGGGAGTGAGTGTGTGAGAGTGAGGGATCGTGGAGAAGAAGCTCCCCATCTTCTCTCTTCATCTTCTCTTCTTCTCTTCTCTTCTCTCTTCTCGCGCGGCTATAGAGGATGGAGCTTGACGGAGAGGGCTTGAGGTTGCTTGAGGTTGCCGCAAGGATCATGGAGCTATCAGAGTGCAAGAGAGAGGAGGGAACTCGATCAAGCATCAAGGTAAGCTCACTACACCCGTAAGGTAGGCATTGCGCGTCGGCTATGTGAGAGGTAGCCATGGCTGCTCAACTTGAAATGCTTGATCAATAAGCGGTCCGTAGGTCTCGGGGTAGAGCTCCGTAGCTCCCCTTCAGTTGCCTAGCCAATTTAACTATTGGCTAGTTAGATTATTTTTCAAGGCACCGAAATAATTATTAGATTAATTTTTAGTATTTAAAGGCTAAAAAATAATATTTAATTATAGATAATCCTATCAAAAATGCCCATGCAAGACTATATAATGTCTTTAGAGGTTAGAGAGAGGCATTTTAGTGAATTTAGCCTGCAAGAGAGGGGAAGGAGATGTTGTTGGTCTGATTTGTAGCCATTTGAGGACCTTCTAAGGCAGCTAGGGGTGGGAAAAGACCAATCAACAGCAAGTGATAATATCTACAGGTTGTTGAGACATGGCAATAGTAGTAAATGATTGATTTTCTTCAGTTCTTTGCATCTACAAGTCGTTGAGACAAGGCAGCAACAGTAAATGACAAATTTTCTTCATTTCTTTGTGAAGAAAGTTTGAATTTAATCTCTCCTCGGCATTCTCTCTCATCTTCCAACCTTTCTACAACCTTGCTCCAAAGATTACAACATTGAGATCACAAAAAGCCTGAGAAAATCAAGATTTGTCTGCTGCTGTAATCCCTAATCTGCAGGTAGAAATTAGGGTTTAGCAACAACCTTAGGAAGCGTGCTAGAAATTGGAAGCTCCAAGACTTGGATTCAATAGGGCTGAAGCTGTTTTCAATCAAATTCAGGTGGAGGGACCAGCAAATATTTTCCATCTTGATCAAAGCAAGCGAAGGCCAATTGATTGCCCAAATCAAGGGGCAAATCAGATTGAAGACTTGCTAGTCATTTTGGACAGCAAGGGGAGTTGAAATACCGAAAGGGATTGGGAAAATCCCATCGTGCATCAACTTATTCTTCAATTAAGTTAAATAAATACCAAAACAAGCGCTAGTTTTGGGGCCAGCAAGATGTAAATAGTACTTAATCAGGTTATTTACCACCCTATCTGAGGAGGAAGGCTGGTTTCAGCTATTCTATACTCAAAGATGGAACTATCACCACTATCACTTTTTGAGTCATCAACGAGTACTTTACTCCCTCTATATCCTAGATTAACAAAAGAACACATATTTGGATCATCGTCCTCTTCATCCTCATCACTCTCCATAATTATCCTTTCAAAAACACACGAGAGAGCGAGAAAAAACTTCTTGTTCGACACACAATGGGGGGTTGTGCATGAGAGAGAGAAGGGGTGTATATGGAAAGAAGCACACCCAATCATCCCCCACATGCACCCCTTTGTATAAAATTTATTAATCAATAATATTTTCTTTTACATTGGCCTTAGCCATTGTTTCCTTAGGGATCTCAAAATTACAGGCTTGCTTTCTGAATACACCATTTTTAAAAACGTAATAAGACTACATTGATATGTGATATTATTAATGTAGATGCAATACGGTGCTAGATTTTGAGCATCTTTAGGCTTCATCATTGTATCAACCTCTACATGATAGCCACCATGCCAGTAATTTAGACGTCTCTTATATGAAACTGTTCTACCACTATTTCTAATAGTTTTAGTAGACTTTATCATGAATTCTATTCTCTTATACACAAAAGAGTTGAGACAATGAATGGTGATTTTACACACAAACATGTTGCAAAGCTTAAGGGATTTCTGCAATGGTAGCTTGATCCTATTCACCATGTTGATATCTTGACCAAAGATGATTTAGTACCTTCACATTGAGCAGGCATCAAGCAATCTCTTCAATGACCTTGCCTTGATTTTTGTACTTCTTTGTGTTATTTCCTCATGTGACTTTGTACTTTTTTAGTCATTGGATATAATATAATCACTCAATATGAAAAGAGAGAGAGAGAGAGAGAGAGAGAGAGAGTGTGTGTGTGTGTGTGTGTGTGTGTGTGTGTGTGTGTGTTGCATTTGCCATATGGTAATCCAACAATTACTACCTCTATAATAATCAATCACCTCATCATTGCAATAGGAACTGTTACACCTCCATAAGAACATATCTCTTCACAAAATAGTTTGGATAGCTACACTCATATCCACTGTGCTGAGCTAAGCTATTTCCACACTAAGAAGGGAATATTCATAAAGCAACGTATTTAGAGGTGGTTATTAAACGTTTCACTTTGTATTTCTTTCAGAGGTTATTGCCTCCTTTATTTCCTTCTCTCTCTTTTACACATGTGATAACATCGCCTCTCTAAATCTCAGTCTAACATTGAGGGTCTTTACCCTACTTCATCTATTCAGTTTCTTTACCAATCTACAACATGATGACATACTATTTTTCTTGAAGACTTTTAGAAAGAAAAAAGTAAAATACTTAAAAATTTAACACTTTGCATTTGCAGGGTCTGAGAAAATACTATCTCCTAGCTTCACACAATCAACTTCCCCATTTTCTAGTAGTATACATGTACCAAAAGCTACTACAACTCACCTCCAAGCAAGGGTACCTTTCTTCAATGATGCTTGGAAAATTTATTGCTTTGATCAAATTCTCAAATGCAAATAGCAAAGCTTAATCAGCTCATATTGTAACAAGAGAGCTTTTACTTCTCTACATAAGATCTACTCTAAAAACTCCTAAACTAAATACAACAGATATACTAATTAGGTCAAATTTGGTATGCAGTTGTGCAATTGGCAATCCTCCTCCAAAAGTTCAGATTATGATATGCACATTATTTGAAACAAGTGGTTTGAATCATAAAATGTGGGCAAAAATAGCAGAGTGAGAGCTAGAGTAGATGGGCTTAACACAAAGGCAGCTCCGCCCATTCAATGTAAGTCAGCATTACAAAGGAGAGCACTCAACAGCATTGACTTCAAAATCTAAAGCTCAAGCCAACTATCATAATAGCCAATCCAAGGATATTGTGTGAACAATTAGCATCCTCACTTGAGCTTTCACCACAAGGATATGGATGAGGATTCCTTCAAATGTATCCAAAGTTTTACGATTGTAGCTAAGTGAGAGCCACAGAAAATGAGCCATTTGTCACTATAAAATAGAAAATATAATGTCATCAATTTCATAAATATCTATCTTTGGGACTCATCCTCCAAAATGGTACATCACAACCTTGGCCATTGATTTCCTAAGCTAGAGAACAACGAAGAAAATGATCATGAAGGGATGTAGTTATATATCATATGGACTACAAGAGGCATGATTACATTCATCTGTAATATGGACATTTTGACGACAAAATGAAATGCACTCTCATGAATCATGGATAATAAGAAAGAAACCAGATGGATTGTGGACAAAAGTAATTGTAGAAATTCTAGAGCAATATCAATTTACTTGAATTATTATCGGCTATTAAGAATAATAGATTCTAGAAAAAAAAACCTATTTGTCTTGTATAATATGGACACAAAGAGAGGTTGATCAACAATACAAGTTGTTAAGAAATTCAATCATTTTATATTCATACAAATGGACCACAATACAAGATATAACATTCCATTCATCTGAGAGCTTGATTGGTTTTCTTCCTCGTTCTTTTTGACATATAAACGTTCATGAACTATATCTAGGAGTTATCCATTTTCCTTTCTTTCTTTTTTTCATGAGGGCATTTGGGGAGTTGAGAGGAGAGGAGAGGAGAAGTGGAAATTATCCAAAACATCAGATTCTTATATGATTGTTCAATCATGTACCAGTTTCGATAAATGGACATGGCCTTCGTATTTTCTAGTGAAATATAGGGAATCTAGACTCTACCAAAGGACTAGTTTGTGAACTAAAATTCAATCATTTATATTCATGCAATTGAATCACAATATAAGATGTAACATTCAATTTCATTCATATGCATCAACATATGAGTGCTTGATAATATTTCTTTCTCATTGTTTTTGACATCAACATCTATTGACCTGTACCTAGGAGTTTTCTGTTTTTTTTTTCTTTTTTCATAGGAGGGGATTTGAGGAGCAGAGAGGGGAGGGGCATTGGAGATGGACATGGCCTATGTATTTTCTAGTGAAATGTAGGGAATCTAGATTGCCAAATTACCAACTTGTGAACTTGAGGACTCTCAAGGGAGCATTGTCTCCATGTGTCATGATAATTGTTGAAAGCTTATGCACATCCCTAATTTTTCACAAATAAAGTGAAACAAAAGATATTGTCATCACATAAGAGAGATATTTGCAGCGTTATTGCTTAGTATGTATGGACAACAAGATGCAATACATCTCTACTTCATACAACTCTCACCCACATATAGACTGATAGTTAATAGCCTCAAAGATAGATGGGAGAGATTACATTGTGACTTCTTTTTCCCCAAAGAAATGAAATTTATATTAATAGCACTACATAAAATCCCTTGGGGTGAAATGCAAAGTACAAAGAGACCTCCTAGATGGGCAAACAAGCATGTGTAGCCACCAAGTAATGCAACAAGCAACAAGATGATGGTGTTAGAATGGTGTGAAGTAATGAAAGCAAAGAGACGAAGCAAATAGAACTGTTACGAAAAAAAGGGACAAAAAAGAACAACACAATGAACTCAATGAGAATAGACTTAGGAAATGGAATCCACATACCAATACTCAAGAGTGTGTACAACCACCAAAGTAATGTAATCTCCCTCTCTCCAATAGTGCATGCTCATATCTAATGAATTGGCTACAACCATCCATAGAGGATCATAGCTCATATGGTCGACAAAGCCTCATACATAAGTTGAAGCCTCTCTAAAACTAGCCTTCTTGGCAAGGATGGTGATACCGTGATTTGACTCCAATTATAGTAAGCATTAAATACACAAATATGAAAATACACACTTTACCACTTAATCTTGGATAGCTAACACCCAATTGGCCTCAACAACTAGTGCCCCTTGTTGCAGATCTCTTTACCTAGAGTTGCTATAAGATTGAAGTACACTGAGATATAGATTGATCTCCTTCAATCTTCAATACAAATGGCTACTATAAATTACCAGCACTACTTGGGCACAATTTTCCCCTTGATTGTACAACAATCCTAGCTTGGTTGGGGTCTTTAATCTCTTGCATGCAAGCCACTAAATTTTGGGAATGGGCTATCCCTTGGATTAGTTGCAAATTGATGCCTTACGCTACAACACTCAATACTTGGGACTTCAATAATAATTGGGCATGGATCCAAAGGTGGCTGTGGAAACCCTAATGGTTACTGCAAATTAGGGTTTTAGAAACAATTTCTTCAAGCTAAGAATTGTTGAGGGAATGTCAAAAAACAAGACAGAAAATTTGTTAAAAGAAGTATCTTTTGAATGGTAGCTCTAATGGCACGAACACCTTCATAGAGGGTAAAACCCCACTTCAAGGTGCGAGCCCTCCTCTTCTATCACCACCTCTCACACTGAAGCTAGAGAAGGAAACTTGATGCCCCTGTATTATCGCACTGCATGATCAACTATTGCCTCCCTCAAAGCTCATCCAACGGTGGCCCAATTGGCAACCTTCTAATCATAGTTTACAGTTTTAATTCCTTAATTTTTAGATGTTGATTTTTGAAAATTAATTAATTATCTATTTGACTGTACCCAAATATCAACTAGTGCCCATTCACAATTAATGTGCTAACCCTTGTGGGACATTTAATGGTCTTGATATTAATTGGCCTTGGACTAGCATTAACTTATTAATTAATGCCTAATCCCATAATGTCACCACTTGACATTTAATGGCCCAATCAATGGCCTAGACCCCAAATTCACACCAAGTACCCACAAGTGCCTACTCGGTATAACTTTGTACAACTTTTGCCAATGTCACCCACTATTCACTTGTGTTACTTTTTTTAAAAAAATGCATAAGTCATTTGATATTGCTATCAAAGAGCTATTTGAAATACACCTTAGAGGTGTCACAGGCAAGTCCAAGGAATATTGGCTAATGCCCAAAAAGCAAAGTCATACACAAACCCTCTTCAAGTATTGTAAGGGAGGTGCTAGCTCTACTTAGAAAAAAAAGCCTAGATCTTCAAAGTTGGTTTCAAATTATTCACTTGTGTTACTTGAACCATTACTGTGACTTAATTGACTTGCACTTCACATGTGCATCTCACATGTGCACAACTTAATAATGCCAAATCTAAGTATTAAAAATACACATCCTCATGACAAACCTCCCCTTGAAATCCATGCAATCATCTCACTGATTGCATTGTAAGGTGACAAAAGCAAAGCAATACTAAACTGGAAAAGCATAGGCATCATAGTTAAAGAACATCAGCCCCACCCCCACTACTATTTATACTATGCTATTGCCAATCTCATAAGCCAATATAATAAGTCATAATTGACCAAAAATGAATCATAGCTACTATCAAAATCACATGGGATACATCCATTAACTCTAACCCAAAAGTGTGAGAAATACACCAAGTGCGAAGGAGAGAGAAACAAGAAACAACAATAAGTGAGCTGAAGCAAGAGAGTAGAGTATACTTGCTAAATTGGAAGATAGAATGAAAATATGACTCCAATTTAGGTCATAGGTTGACCTAACCATCCTTCCACCAACTAACTAGAGTTAGGTTAACTTACTTTGCACCCTTGTGTCACTACTTTAATGTCTAAAGACACTAGGTGTACACAAACTTCATTGACACCTTAATAAGTGTTCACACCACATGAATTACATAGGCACTCCCCAAAATGGCAAATTCTAACACCCCCTACAATGCCAATGTGATAAAGTACAAGATGATCAATTAGCAAAGGATAATAAGTTTAAGGAATTTCGAAAAGCCTCAAACTTCTCACATGCTAATGCTTTGGTGAAAATGCAATATTTTCGTGTGGGTATATACATCACATAGATATCTCCTACATAGAGTGTAGGACCCACCAATGTTATATGTGTTAAGATGACAAGCTCAATATATGCAGACATTAATGATGGACCGCCTGGTTAGATGGGTCCACATGTCTATACTTAGCACATCGGTGGTCATTATGACTCTCACATGGCCATTGACTCATTACTTATTATATTCATGTTGTTACACCTATTTATAGATAGCATAGTTATAGTGCCAGTTGACTAGTGTAGCCGGTTATGCATTGTTTGACTTAGTAGGCCACTTTCCTTTATGTTGTATCTTATCTATACTTTGTATACATTGAAAAGTGTGTGGAAGAAGAAGAAGAAACCAGCAAGAAAACGTTTTGGCCTCCATCTCTCTTCTTGTCTCTTGAATGAGCTTCTCCTTGTGCATTTTGTGTGTGTTCGGCGCAGCATCTTGAGCAAGTCCCCCCACCACGCGATTCGTGACATGGTATCAGAGGTGCACCACTAATTGAGGCTGGTTTTGAAGGCTAAAGTGAAGGACAGGAGCCAAGGATTCGAGCAAGCAAGCAACAGGTAAGAAGCTCTTCCATTTTCTACTTCTTCTCTTAGACAGTGCCTGTGGAGGCACCGGAAGCAAGGCAGAGCAAAAATCTCATATTGCAGTGAGATTTGGTGTGCAATGCATCTCAAATTTTTTATCATCTCAGATTTTTGCTTGCAACAAAAAGATAAAACGGGACAGAGAAAAAATCTCAGATTGTAGTGAGTCATTTCAGGCCTCGTTTTAGACTCATAAGGTTGCGGACAGTAGTTCGAGGTATCCTGCAATTTCAGTTGTGTCTGTTGTATACAGGTGCACAAGTTATAGATTTCAGATCTGTAAGTTCAAAGGTGTTTATCAGTGAATAAACACAAGGTTTATCTATAAACTGGTTGTAGATTGCATGTATTGTTAAGCAGACAGTGAAAAAGGCTGTGTGGTGTATTGTTATGCACTACAGGTCGAGGGTTGCAGAAGATTTGCTTGCTGTTTGGTATTAGTTTTGTGATAATGGCAGAGAACAGTGGAAACCCCATCATTGAGAAGCTGGACAAGAACAACTACCCTTCATGGAAGTTCCGTGTCACAAACTTCCTTATTGGAAAAGGCCTCTACGAGTTTGTTTCAGGTGAAGAAAAGGAGCCAGATGTGAGTGATCCTCTAACTGCAGAAGAGACAAAAGCACGGAAGGAATGGAATGCAAAAGACAAAAAGGTCATGTATTGGCTGTCTGCAGTAATTGACAATAATATGCTAGGACATATTAGAAATGCAGAGAATTCATATGCAGCTTGGACCATACTTGAAAGTATGTTTTCCGTAAATACAAAGGCACGAAAGATTCAACTCAAGCAAGAGTTGAATACATTGAAGAAAGGAAAGATGTCTATCAATGAGTATGCACTGAAGGTAAGGAGCATTACAGATGCCTTGGCAGCAATTGATGCAATGTCCGATGATGATGATTTGGTGTCGTCTACCGTGGGTGGACTTAACAATGAAAAGACTTGGAAGTCTTTTGTAACTTCATAAATATGTGGGAAAACCATTTCCAGATTTCGATGAGTTGGTCTCCCTTATGATCACTGAAGAGATCAATATGCAGAGTGAGACATCTGAAAAAAGTGGTGAATAGGTCCAAGCTTTCTACTCTAGTTCAAGAAGGGGATGTGGCAGGTCCTCTCAAGAGGTCGTGGTATAGGACGTAGTAGTGACAACCAGCAAAACGGATTGAATCAGCAATTTGGCGATACGCAGGTTTCAGGAGGTCATGGTAATTTTAGAGGCAGGGGGAGTTTTAGAGGAAGAGGTGGATGGCAAAACAGAGGTTCTAACAACTTTGGTATTGTGTGTTACTACTGTGGCAAAACGGGTCATATTGCAGCCCAATGTTATGCTAAGAAAGATGATATTCGTAGTGGTAAGTTGTAGCAAGGAAACTATGCATCGTCTTCACGATAGAATGAAGACAAAAATGAACGTCTGTTTGTTATGCAGCATATGCTGAATGCTGTTACAGGAAAGGGAACACATTATGTTTGGTATGTTGATTCAGGTGCATCCAATCATATGACCAGCCATGCAGAATGGTTTGGAGAGATGCAAGATTTGCAAAATACAGGTTATGTGCAAATGGGTGATGATTCATGCCACCCAATTTCACACATTGGAAAAGTTCCCTTGTCCTTGCATGATGGTAAGACAAAGAGTCTTTCAGATGTATTACATGTGCCATCTATTACAAAGAACTTGGTGTCAATCAGTCAGATGGTAGAGCAAGGGCTGCAAGTCAAATTTAATGCAAAGGGCCACTTTGTAGAAGACTTCAATGACAAATGCAGGTTGGTTGCAAAGGGAAGTAGAGTTTGACGTATGTTTACTCTGGATGTTGGAATTCCTACTATGAATGCTACTATGTATGCTAAAGGAAAATGTGTTGCTGCAGATATTGAAATTTGGCACAAACACATTGGACATGAAAATGTACAAAGGCTGAAATTAATGCAATCCAAAGGGTTGGTTATAGGTTTGCCTACATTTAGAATTGCATAAAGTATGCGAAGCATGTCAGTTTGGTAAGCAGGCAAGACAACCCTTTTCACATGACAGAGATGTAAGCAGAAATATCCTTGATGTTGTGCATATAGATATTTGGGGGCCTACACAAAATGTATCTCTTGGAGGCAGTTCATACTAGAAAGCTGTGGGTATATTTTAGGAAGGAAAAGAGTGAAGAGTTTGAGCACTTTAGAACTTTCAAGGCTGTAGTTGAAAGAGAAACAGGCTTGAAAGTAAAGTGCTTGAGGTCAGATGGAGAGGGAGAGTACCTCTCGAATGAGTTCAATGATTTTCCGAGGTCTCATGGGATAAAGAGATAGTTCACATGCAGGTATACCCCACAGCAAAATGGGGTTGCAGAAAGGAAAAACAGGTATATTGCAGAAGTTGCACGCACCTTGATGGCTGAAAAGAATATGGCTAAGCATTTTTGGTCTGAGGCTATTCATACTGTTGTTTATATTATGAACAGAACTCCCATAGTTGCAGTTCATGGTATGACCCTTGAAGAATGTTTTACAGGTAAGAAGCCTGATGTCTCACACTTGAAAGTGTTTGGTTGTATTGCATATGTTCATGTGCCAAATGAGTTGTGGAAGAAATTGGATCCAAAGGCTGAAAAGTGTTGTCTTTGTTGGATACTCTTTAGAGCAAAAAGGGTATTGTTGTTATAACCCTGTCACATGTAAGTTCAAGTGAGCAAGGATGTCATCTTTGATGAAATGAGCAGTTGGTATGCATCTAGTGGTGATGCATTGGATGATGATGATGATCATGACACTCATGTGCAGGCTGAAAAGCAAGAATCACAAACTCTTAGTGGACTAGAGACATCATCTGGTAGTCCTTGGTCAGATGGCATTGATGCAGTTCTTGATGGAGAATCCAGTGGCTTAGAGAGCTTGGATGATGAGCTTGGCATTCCTTCAATGAGGACTCCAGGTGTGCAGAGAGCATGCGTCAATACAAAGACTCCATTGAGTGATCCAATGGTACGCATGTCTAGCAGGGTGAGATACCCTATTAACAAATTTGGTTTTGAAGGTTATGCAGCTCAGCATTATGCTTATATGATGAAAGTCATTGAGGGTGTTGAGCCCACATGTTTTGAGGAGGCTGTTGGTCATGCTCATTGGGATGCAACAATGGATGAGGAGATGGCTGCATTAGAGGCCAATAAGACTTGGGATCTAGTATCATTGCTGAAGGGCAAGAAAGCTATTGGATGTAAGTGGGTTTATAAGATTAAGCACAATGCAGATGGTTCTATTAGTAGGTACAAAGCTAGGCTGGTTGCAAAAGGCTATGCCCAGACATATGGCATAGATTATGAAGAAACCTTCAGTCCGCTTGCTAGGATGGCAACTGTCAGATGTGTGATTGCTTTGGCAGCAGTCAAAGGTTGGAGGTTGCAGCAAATGGATGTGAAGAATGCCTTCTTGCATGGTGATTTGCAGGAAGAAGTGTATATGGATCAGCCAGCAGGTTATGAAGATTTAGAGCATCCCAGGTATGTGTGCAGGTTGAAGAAGGCGCTCTATGGGCTCAAGCAAGCACCTAGAGCATGGTCAGACAAGATCAGAGAGTATCTTGTCAATATTGGCTTTTATGTTTCTGATGCTGATCACTCACTTTATGTGAGAAAGGGAGATGCAGGTTTGGTCATCATAGTCATCTATGTGGATGACTTGATTATTACAGGTGATAGTGATAGTGGGATTGCTGAAGTCAAGGACTTTTTGAAGAAGAAGTTTGAGATGAAGGATTTAGGTGAGCTAAGGTACTTCCTTGGCATTGAGGTGATCAGATGTGATGATGGTATATGGCTGTCCCAAAGACAATATGGCTTGGATATGTTATCCAAGTATGGTATGATAGCATGCAAACCACTTTCAGTCCCGTTGGAGAAGAATGTAAAGTTGAGTGCTGATGTTGGGGATGAGATAGAAGACCCTACTATGTTCAGGAGGATAGTGAGGAGTTTGATCTACATGACCATTACAAGGCCAGACTTGAGCTACGTTGTTGGTCTTGTGAGTTAGTTTATGCAAGTACCTAGAAAGCCACATTTGGATGCAATCAAACGCATATTGAGATATGTGAAGTCCACACTACATTATGGACTTTTCTATGAGGCAGGTACAAATGTACAGGTGTTTGGATACACAGATGCAAATTGGGCTGGTAGTATGTCTGATAGAAGATCTACCAGCGGATACATGTTCTCTCTTGGTAGTGCAGCAGTTACTTGGAGCAGCAAAAAGCAATCTACAGTTACTTTGTCGAGTACAGAGGTTGAGTATAGAGGTGCTGTTGTTACAGCATGTGAGGTAGTATGGCTGCAAAAGTTATTGGATGATTTAGATGTGCAGGTGGAAGGTCCAGTTGTCATTTATTGTGACAACATGAGTAGTATATAGTTGGCTAGGAACCCTGTGTTCCATGCTAGGACAAAACATATTGAGGTACACTACAACTTTGTGAGAGAGAATGTACTAGCAGGTGAGATTGACTTGGTGTATGTCAGCACACAGGATCAGATAGCTGACATCTTCACGAAGGCATTGGGTATAGAGAAGCTTCAAAATTTTTGAAGCTTACTTGGAGTTGCAGAGATGTAGTTGAGCTTGAGGGGGAGTGTTGAGATGACAAGCCCAACACATGCAGACATTAATGATGGACCTCCTGGTTAGATGGGTCCACACGTCTACACTTAGCACGTCAGTGATCATTATGACTCTCACATAGCCACTGACTCATTACTTATTATATTCAGGTTGTTACACCTATTTACAGCTGGCATAGTTATAGCGCCAGTCGACTAGTGTAGTCGGTTATGCATTGTTTGACTTAGTAGGCCACTTTTCTTTATGTTGTATCTTATCTATACTTTGTGTACATTGAAAAGTGTGTGGAAGAAGAAGAAGAAACCAGCAAGAAAACGTTTTGGCCTCCATGTCTCTTCTTATCTCTTGAGTGAGCTTCTCCTTGTGCATTCTGTGTGTGTTCAGCGCAGCATCTTCAGCAAGTCCCCCCACCACGTGATTCATAACAATATGTAGGTTAACGAACAATCTACGCAGGATGTTTCTTACTTAGTCATGAAATGCATGAGCAGCCTAGAAAGAAACAACCCCGCCCCTCAGTAAATAATAATGCATGTGAGTGAGTACCTTGCAAATATTTGAAGATTTGCTTAACAGCTTGCCAATGTATGATTCGTGGACTGTGTGAAATTAGTTTTCCTCCTTGGATAGGATAGTAAATAACCTAATTAAGTACTAGTTACACCAAGCATAAAATTCACGTAAACTGAAAATTCACATTAAGTACTAATTATAGCAAGCATAAAATTCACATAAACTGAAAATGTACACTTCAATTGCTAAAATTCAAGTCCTAGGCCATCAATTCTGAGCACGCTCATCCCAAGGCTATTGTCAAAACCCTAATTTTAACTGTAATTAGGGTTTGCAGCAAATATTGATTGAAATCTCTTCCTTTGATGGCTCAAATTGTTGGAACATGTTGAGATAAAATAAGAGATGGCTAGGGGATGAGAGAGAATGCTATAGAGAGAGAAATCTCAGAGTTTCATAATGAGAAACACTAAAAAACTACTGATGTTTTGCTCAAACAACCATGGAAGCTGTCACTTACAGCTTAGGACCACCAGAAGACTGTTGGCCCGTCCTATATATTGTCATCTGTATCAGAAGGACCTTGGGTTCCTGTCACTGCTCCTGGAGGGCTCCAAATTGATGTCACATGCTATGGGACTAATCCCTGGTGGCTACAAATCACATCAGCAACATCTCCTTGCTCACTAACAACCTCCTTCTCTCTCACAATGGTTGGAATAGACTTCCACCAATCCCTAAAAGAGTTTTTTTCACTTGCATGGGCAATTTTTCCCAAGTGACAGCCTTTTAATCCCATTTTTTGGTATTTTTAGCTTATTAAATTAATTTTCAAATGATTAATTCTAAAAATTAATTTAATAATTACTCTAGTGCTCAAAAAATTAATGTCACTAGCCAATAATTAAATTGATTTTTCTTCCAAGTATCCTTGAGAAATTATTGATACTTAGACTAGCATTAATTATTTAATTAATGCCTAGTCTCTTATATCACCACTAACATTAGTGACCAACAAATTGGTCTAGGCCCAAATCTGACACTGAGTACCACCTAGTACTTGTGTTGCATCCTCAAGGTCCTTAGTATGTTACCATGAAATAACTACCATGTGCATCACATGTGCTAACAACCTTGCACATCCGATTAATAACCTAATCAAATGTTATCGACAAGATTAAAGCATCTCAAAATTTCACATCCCCGTGACATTGTGCATATACTTGCTCACCTAGGATACTATATACTAAATATTAACACGTGTGTTGCAAAGGTAAATAACACAGCCAAGAGCCTAGCTATAAATTGCAACATCGCACATCTCTTCACCATCATGCATAGACAACATTTAATACATGATTTGCACATTGGAGGCCCTCAAGCCAAAACTTATGTGGTAGCCCCTTGCTTTTAAGCATGCAATGAGTTCCAATTTTTCCTTTCAACAACACCATTTTGTTGAGGTGTAATTCTAACAATGGCTTAATGTGTGATGCCATTTTCAAGAAAAAAATGTCTCAAAAGCACAAGACATATAATTCCCCCTCCCTCCCTCGTGTATCCATGCAAATTGTTTGCATCTTCAAGCTAGTTTCAACCTCAAGCTTTGCAACAAGATGTTTAAAATGCATAAAGACATAAGATTTTACTTTCAGGCCATACACCCATGTATACTAAGAGTAGTCATCAATAAAGGTAACAAAAAAAGATGACCACCAAGTACATGTATCCTCATGGGACCCCAAACATTTGAGTATATAAGCTGCATTTTCCAAACATCACGTACTACACCATCCTTTTTGAAAGCAAACTTGTACATTTCTCCCAAAATACATCCCTCACATACATGGGGAGGTGGGGTCTCCACTGGAGGCAATGCATCTACCATCTAGCACTACAAAAGGGTCGTCAAAGTACCAAAACTCATATGTCCATAGTGGGCATGCCATATCACTGCATTCTGCATTTTGTCATCTTCAAAGATGACCTGAAGGCCATGCTTATTGAAAGAAAATATAGACAACAGATTCTTTGTGATGCCACGCACAAAAGAAACATTCAGAAGCATGAAATCGGAACCATCTGCAGCAGTAATCATGATTGAACCGATGCCACATACATCATAACTACTGTTTTTCACACATGTAACATGCTTTTCTGTAGGAGCTAAATGCAAAGATGTAAAGAGATACTTTCTAGAAGTGATATGTTTGGATGTGGCATTGTTTGAATACCATGTATGCTACATTTCAACAACATTGAATGCTGAATCAGCCATTAAAGAACCAAAAATGCATGTAAGACATGCATAGTTCTCCTCCACAAAGTTGGCTAAAGCATCACCATCAAAAGATCTGTTGGCTGATGTCTCCTAGATAGCCACAAATGAGAGTCCTCTTTGGTCAATCACTTCCTGCATTCATCACTATAATGACCAAGATTTTTGCAATAATGACATTTCTCCTTTTTCTTGGACTTTTTTTGTGTCTTGGGCAACCTTATTTGATGGCTTCCCACATCAGCCTCTTGCTGAATTTTCACATTCTACTTGACTTTCCCTTTGCCTTTATACTTTGAGAGCATAACCACATCACTCGAACATAATGCAACATTCTTTTGAGTTTGTTTCTCTTGTAGTAAGAGGCTTTCCAATTCCACAAATGTAAGGGACTGTAAAATAACATCAATGAGATGTGGAATCCAAGATATGACTCATGATGTGAGTTCAATGCGGTGAGATGTCATATTGTCACCCTCATCCATGTTTACCTTAGCTAGCTCTCTACAAAGAGATCCTCGCATCATTACATGTTGCATCCTTTGAGTCCCACCTCCACTACTCCTCAATAGGAGGGGGAGGGGGTGCTATAGTAGCAACAACACCAGCAATTTGTCCTCTCGTGTGATGCTAAGGTGTTTGAGGTGCAAGACCTCTTGGTCACTGCAAGACAATACATGCTTCATTCCATAAAGAGGTGAGTACGTCATTTGAATAGCACTAATGTAGCCTCTTGGTGATGCTAAGGTGTTTGAGGTGCAAGACCTCTTGGTCACTGCAAATCACCAATGACATAGTCCCACAAATCCTTCACCACAAAAAGGTTATGCACCATGAACTTCCACAGAGGGTAGTTAGTGCCATCAAGCGAACTTGTCATCCTGAATGAGTACACCAAGGATGCTACTTTAATCGCTATGCCCCTAGCATGCCATGCTACCAATGATGCACAACAACCAAATACTTCACATTGAAGTATAGAATGTACTCTGCTGAGTACCAAAAATTCCCACATGGAATTAAAATGCAAGTACCAAACTGTCACAATTCTTGACAAATGTGCGCAAGGTTGCACAAATGAGTACTCAGTTTGCAATTTACAATGATACACTACTGTATCGCACTTGCCTCGAAACATGTGCCCAAAAAGACCATTTACAGCAATTTAATGTTGAATCTCTCCAATTTTATTGAAAATCCCCAAAATTCACTACCAAATCTTACTAATGCAACAAGATAATGCTATTGTAACACATGTTCCATGCCTTGGAATGCATATTGGTGGGAAAAAGCCCCAAATTTCTATTAGAAATCAAGCTCCACCCCGTCTCTCTTTATGTCTGTGTGACTTACCTGGATACATTTTTACATGTGTGTGCCATTGAATAAGTGAGTGTAGACTTGATCTAACCACTAACCATAGTTAGATGATGGTTAGTTAAACCTAGTGTAAGTCTCACTTTCAGTTGGTAGTCTAGTTATGGAATAATGAAGATGTAGAATATGAGCTGAGACTCTGTTGATGACTCCACTCTTTGTCTCTCCCTCTCTTCCAATATGGTATCAGAGCCATGCTAGGTGGGCTCTTTGTAGTAGGAGGCAGTGAGGAAGACCTGGAGAAAGTGAAGATCTAGGTTTTGTGAAGATAGCCAGGCTGCCATTGTTCATTGGAAAGGTTGGCATTGGTTCTTCTTGTTTCTCACTGCTCAAGTGGTTGTTATACTTTGTTTGGGAGCTTGCTAAGGCTTCTTTGAGCACTTATAAGGGTGCATTTATCATCATCAACTACACAAGCAGTAGCAACAACCTCTGGACTTGTCAGCATGATTGTGCCTGTTTTTTATTGCAATCCATCACATAAGGTGATTATGGTGTGGTCTAATGCTTGTATGCATACATTAGATGGTACTCTGAAGGCATGACATGCCAATGCTTAGCTAGGGGAAGAGATATAAATTGAAATATAGGTATATGGATCTCGCAAGAGACTTGAACTGTTGTACATAGACAGCATACAGCACATACGTGGCTTTGGTTAAAAGTTAAAGCTCTCTAACATACACATGAACATTCATTGAAGCAAATATACACCCTGAAGGACATATGTATTGATTCTTGAGTCTTGGAGCTAAATTTTGGAGGTAATTCAAATCTGGAAGCCTTTCTCAAGCTAAAAACAGTCACATGTCTATAAGCAGCAAGCATTGTCTTTGCCTGAAGCACTACATGACATTGATTGGTCCCTATCAAATTATGGCTTGGGATATGTCTAGGGAATGTTTGGATCATTAATACAAGCATTAAATACTACTAAAAATTGAATTCTGGAGCTAGAAATTAATGCAGTTACATTGTCTTGGCTGGGTACAAAATGTAAATGCAATCTATGACTTGGCTTCTTGAAGACAGAGTGTCTATGGTTGTATGTATGGTCATGTATTGATCATCCCAACACACTAAAGTAAATGTATGAAGTGATTTGAAGACATTTTGGAGTTGGATAAACTTTGTTTTTCTAAGTATTTGCTGACTGCAACCTGCAGACAGGATATTTGACACTTGTACTTGATGTATATGCACTGATATGTGCCTGAATGATCATGTATGGAACTATATATGTACTAGCAGATATTACGGAGGTTTTGGAGCATGTATGACATGTATACATCTCAGTTTTAGTTGTGGATCAACTGTTGGTCATTGAAAGTTTACAGATTTCAAACTGCATGTATGTACCCTGGTAGTAAGGTTGCATGATACAGACTTAAAGCAACTACATGGTATATGTACTGATTAATGTACCTATGGGTTTGTGGATGGTTTTGAGATGTTGATGGGCTGAAACACCCTAACTTTAACAGTGAGTTTGTTGCAGAAAATTGTCATAAATAGTCAAAGACTGCAGTTGGTTGGTGATACTTGTTGGCTTCTTGCAGGTAGTCAGACATTGTCTATTACAACATGGAAAATGCATAGGGCATTGACAAAATTACCCAGATTTTTGGTGATATTGCAATGATCTAATGAAAGTACTCTATTCATCAATGTTATAGAGACCCTCTCTAGTTTTGTACATTTTAGAATCTCACTTTCATCAAGTTTAACCACAAATCTAGCCACTCCTTGTGCCTCTTCTAGTAACAAGTCATATAATCTAATCATTAAACATTGTAGGGTGGGAAAATCAAGGATAATATTGTTAAATTCATTGAATACAACTTCCTTTTTCTTGCCCTTGAAGCTAGCCTTGATATGGAAAGGCTCACCCAGAATCTCCATCACTTTATTATTCACTCTCTGTCTAATAGCTCTAACCACAGATAGTCTTGGAAGTTTGCAATTGCATACTTATCCTTGCTTCATATTTGATTGTAAAAGCTAGAAAAGTTGTATATAAGCATCTTGATTGATACCAATATTATCTAGTGTCTTCTATACTAACTCAGTATATCCAAAGAATGATCCTTTATAAATGACTTCAAGTATTGTTTCTTTGCTTTTTTAAATTTCTTTCTCTCCAAAATATCTTTTGAAACTACTGAAGGAAGAAGATGATAATAAAATTGAGATGCTTTCAAAGAATATCTTTCACTTGCATTTGATTAAAGAAGAGACCTAGAAAAAATCAACATCACAAACCAATACAATTAATTATAAACAAAGTCATATTTCATATTTTTAAAGTGGAAGAGATGTACTTTACTGCTTGGATTCTTTTACTACAACCACATCCTGCTCCTTGTCTGAGACTCAATATTTCGAAGGCCTAATATAGTTTGATTTCGGTGATAAGATTTGATGTGTTTCTCCAACAAACGAATCCTTTGTTGATAGCCCTCTAGCTTCTGTAGTAACTCATTGTTATGTTTTGATAAAAGATGGTTCTCCAATTTGAGGACATCCTTTTCTGCAACAACCAAGTTAAGTGTATAACCTAGAAACCCATTATAACCATCACCAATGAATCTCAACAATGAAGAGCTATTATAGAAAGGCGGAGCGCTATTTTTGCTAGGATCTTTGGGATATAGCATGCCATCTAACTAAAGATCAAGGTTCTTCTTTTCTTCAAACCTGAGTATATGTTTCGTAGACTCTGTAATAGTAATGGGTTTCATTCTCTTCCTTATTGGTTCATACTCACTGTCCAACTCAATCTAAAGATGATCGATCCATAGCTAAGGATGTGATTAGAAGATTGGATTGAAAAACTATGCGAATTAGAAACAAGAAGGAAAATAAAGAAGAAACTAATAAGGATGGTAAAGAAAGAAGAGAGTGATAATGGAGGGAAGTAATCAAACTTCAAACAAAATTCAAATTGAATATTAGTTTTCACTTTAATGAGGATGAGTAAGATCTTCATTATGACAATCTATGTCACCTTTATGGTGGCCTAGATTTCTAGGTTTGATGTGACTATGAGAATATCGCAACAATGACTTATTTACAATTTTTGATATATTTACTTACCAAAATATAAAAGGTTGTAAAAATCTAAAAAATGATTTTGTTTCCTAAAATATTTTCTCTCTCAAGGATCGCTTAAAATACAATGCATTTTTGAGACCTTAAAACTCCCCTAATGCAACCAAATCGAGATAAGGCTTATCTCAAATGCGTTGAGTGTGTGAAATCACTTACCTTTTTGTTGATTTCCCTAGGAGGAAGCCACCCTCTAGTTCAGTAATTGTGCTATCAGTACCACTCTACATGATAGCCAGGAACACTAGTAATCTATCAATACCAATGCACCTACCACAAGCGCCTCCAATGCTAGAACCCCCTACAAATGTAAGAGTAGCCACCATCAGTGAGATTGAGGAAGAGGGTGAGGAAGTGGTGGCATATGCCTACCTATGCATATCAGTGACCGCCCAGAAGATTCACTTCTTTGATGCACTCATTCACAAGGGGGATGACTATAACATCCTTACGCATAATCATTGGACCCTCATTAGTCAGTCCCAACTATAGCCGACCAACACTAAACTCAATCCATTTGGAGGACAATCCTACTCACTACTGGTAAAGTGCAAAATAGTGGTCTCTATTGAGACTAAAAGCCTACCTATGATCTTCTATGTGATGCCTAACACCAAGGCCATTGGTGAGGAATCACTGCTAGGACATACATTCAAGAAGCAAGTATGCACTGCAATAATGTCAACTATGACTCACAGCGCATTCACCTTGCCATTGGCAATGTTTGGATAGTGATAGCTTTCAGCAAAGGCAGCACAAATCCATCCAAGAATGCGATCTCACTGGTGGAGGAACCTAATGCAAGGTCTAAGGAGGGGGTCATAACTTGACCCATCCTACAAAGACAAATCGGTTGTAGCTTAAGGGAGATGCACCAAAGATCATTGACCAGGAGCTCAAATGGGTGCCCAACCAACAACTGCAGCTGCCTAGAAGCCAGCCTGCATGAATCTGTGACCACAGAATATCACATCCTAGGCCTAGGAGACAAAGCTGGCACTACCAAAGTAGACAAATGGTCAAGCCACAATAGGTTCCCGAACCCCTATTGCACACTCAAGGCTACTACGAAGGAAATAGCTAGATTTGGATGCCTAAGTCTAGAGATGGTACATGTGCTCCTCAATCTAAGCCTTCCAGCCCATCTTCACAAAGCAGTGAGCCAACTAGGGATGAGAAAGTCATTGCCTCAAAAAGCACCGAAT
Organism: Lygodium microphyllum; assembly: GCF_053477565.2. Lineage (NCBI taxonomy): Eukaryota > Viridiplantae > Streptophyta > Polypodiopsida > Schizaeales > Lygodiaceae > Lygodium > Lygodium microphyllum. Next base: position 28,946,802 of record NC_141144.1, on the reverse strand, counting down.
CCATAGAATCTCATAGAGCCTATAAACCAAAGTTGCAATCATCCGGCCCTAGGCCAACTCAACGTAACACTTCTAGGGTCCCAATTTCTCCACAAGCCAAGAACAACATGTCAACCTAGCCATAAGACCAAGCTATCGCACAAGCGATGATCGACAAACACCCCATTGAACCACCCACAAAAGCATCAATAGTTGAGCTATCCAACACCTTAGACCCTCCTATAGGCGTCAATCCATCCTTGTGTTGGCCATGGATGTAGTTGCAAATACAAGGGATGACTTAGTCACCTGCATCAGGTGTTTGGACACCACATTCATCATGCTAGCCAGGAACTATGAATGGTTGTGGACTTAGGCCTCCTTGATGAGACATTATCAAGGGAAGTATACTCCTTGCCATGCACTTGGGAGAACTATGAGTTCATGTTCATTAAGATTCCCAAGGTAGCAAAGGAATTGATTGACAATGAGATCTCTCAATAGCAATCTTGCACACAACAACTGATCACATCATATCGCAAGGGCCAAAATCCCTACAACAGGCCAAGAACTAGAAGAGTTGACAAAGCTAGTCAACTCTCTGACTCTTCCTTTTTGCAGAAGTGATATGCTCTACACCTCCAATGGGAACAAGTGGGCTACCAAATCATGACCAATGCCAAGTAGAGATGCAGAATCAAAACCACTGAGTACCACCCTACCTATGTAGCTCCTACCTTGCTCTGAGTCTTGGCCATCACATGTAAACGACCTCTAGAGGAATATGTCATAGCCCACCCCTATTTTGATCGAATCCTAATCGAAGAAGAATTGCATATTGCTAATAGGATGAACTTTGGTGACTTCCTCTCACTGATGTCCTAACCTGCATTACGCATGTAGGCATCAAAACTCATGACATGGACTATCACACACACTTAGAGTATAACCCATTTCTATGATTGGCTCATGATGAAGTAAAGCACAAAAATCATGCGCTTAAATGCCCTTAACCCTTCATCCTCCAATCCTAAAAAGGTTTTTTATCATTCCTAGAGGGGGGAAAGGGGTAAGATGGAGAAGAAAAAGGAAATCCTTTGAAATCTCAATCAACATTCAAGAATGTGTAAAAATCAACTCATGATTGAGTAAAAGTGTTAGAAAATTTTTAGGGATGCATGGACTGTTTAAAGGAAAACGTTTCTCTTTCTATTTAAGCATTTCAATGTCCACAAGCATTTATTCCATTGCCTACAATCTTTCCGCAAGATGATCTGAAGAATACGGATGGTGAGTTGTGGTGTTGTGATAGGCACCCACAATGGCGAGACAAGAGAAGAGCAAAAAACTTCCATTCTCGAAAGAGGAACAGACTAAATATGGTCTCTCAATAGAGACAAGGGCCTTCAACCAGTTTAGGTTTAGGTATATCCTGAACTTGGAGGATGTGGCCATGGAGGAACCGGCCATAAAACGGATTGTAGAGTAATGCAATTTGCAAAAGTACTTGTCGGCCAAGCTGTGGACTACGAGAAATGTGTAGAATTCCTTCGAACTTTCCACAAGAATCACAACACCGTAATGATGCATCACCAAAATGAAACCCACCAAGAGCTTAGCCTCGAATTTCTGCAAAGAGCATTTGCCCTGCCCAATAAGGTGGAGAGATGGGGACCAAAAGAGATGTATATTACATGCTAGGGATGGAAAAGATCTTACTCCACACCAATGACAACATCAGTCTCACAGCAGATATCTCGGATCTAGAAATCCAGCTGGGGTCCATGCATTTACAATGCACTGATGAGCCTAATCAACGTACCCTTTGTTGGAGAGCATCACCTCAAGTCCCTAGACAAAGTAAACTTGAATAACTTTGTGTGGAAAACAATCAAAACTTCAACAAAAGCACTGGCCATAGGAGGAAGACCCATGGGGGGAGATTTAGCGGCCTTGAAAGTTAGGAAGTCATCATTGTCAAAGGCCTCTACCATTGGCTTTGGAGGGGTCTTGATGGCCATCATAAGAGAGGCATTGGAGGAAGCACAAGAAGACAAGGAAGTCTTTGAGACACTGAATAGGTCCCCTCTCTAGTGCCAAGAACAGGAGCAATCCAGTGAGAGGACTGAGAGCAATGAAGAAGAAGGGAGAGAAGCACAATCTGGCCAAGAAAGCAAAGAAAGAGACTCTGCAAAAGAAGGCTGAAAAGGAGAGTAGGAAGAAAGAGAAAGTAAACCTATGAAGAGTCCACAGGGAGTCCAAAAGCGTTGAAGAAGGAAGAAAGAGAAAATAAAAGAGGAATCCAAGAAAGCCAAAGAGGAGAGAAAGAGAAAAGCTGAGGAAGAAGACGAGGAGCTCAAGAAGAAAGAGGAAGAAGACATAGCCCTAGCCATCTGCCTATCCGTGGAGTAGCCCTCCAAAGAGGAGGAGATGGCTGCCACGAACCCTTGTGAAGAAGAACACCCAAGCACAAGCCCCCAAGGGCCCAAAAGCTTGCCGCCCCCAATAGATGAGGGCAAGGGTCCACTTAACCCCTTCCCACCTGTCCTATTGCCCACTACCCCAGTCTCTCTGCACCCACCCAAGGCTCTTCCACCACAGTGGATGCTAGCAACCTTGTGGCCTGGGTGCAGTTTTTGGTCAATAAAGAGACAACTCAAGGCACAAGTAGAGGAACCCCTGTGATAGGAGCAAAAAGACAGGCAGCTGGCTAGTGGATGTAGAATGTAAATCGGACCCCAAAATATAGAAGATAGAAGCATTTACAACCACTGGCCCTACCGCATTACCGTTGTTTACAAACTACGATCTCATGTCACAACTTGAGCGGGTGAAAGAAGACAAAAAAATAGCCTCGCTGAGCCAAGGCCAAAAAGAAGACAATGGCAATCTCTCAATTATTAGAAAGCACCCGTTAAGTGGCCATGTACCAAAGAGAGATAAAGAAGCTAAAGGAGAAGCTCAAGGCCAAGGGAGGAGAAGAAGAGAGGTGACAAGCAAAGCTCGCGGGCAGAAACACAAAGCCTCATGAGCCAAGGCCAAAAAGAAGACAATGGCAATCTCTCAATTATTAGAAAGCACCCGTTAAGTGGCCATGTACCAAAGAGAGATAAAGAAGCTAAAGGAGAAGCTCAAGGCCAAGGGAGGAGAAGAAGAGAGGTGACAAGCAAAGCTCGCGGGCAGAAACACAAAGCCTCATGAGCCTACAACACCATTATGATGAGCTAGTAGTGCTATATAAAGACCTACAAAAGGAAAATGAAAAGATACAAAATGCCACAGAGCAGCTAGCAGCAGAAGAATAAGAGAGAAGCCAATGACACCAAAAGCACATAGAAGATTTGGAAAAGAGGATGGCCTTGGAGCTTGAAGAGAGCAACAACGCTTGGAAAGAGAAATCAAGGAATAGGAAAGGAGGCTAAGGTCGTTAGCGTACAGGCATAATGAAAGCCTAGAATAAATGAAGAAAAAAGCAGATGAATGGATGGACAAGAGCAAAGGAAGGGTGAAAGACTTAGTGTGGCGGCGAGCCCTTATAGAAGGCAATAAGGTATTAGCAGAGAGTAAGGAAGAGGCCGCACAAGTGACTTTGGAAGCCCAAAAATGTGCCTTCCTCAACACTCTCTTGGAAGCCATGCAATCTAAGGAGGAGGAGGCCGTTGAATCATTGAGGAGAAAGCTTGAGATCACCCGCAGGGCTCTAAGACACGAGTTGCATGTCCAACCACAAATTGCATGGCCCAAAGAAGCAGAGCCACTAGAGCATAGAGAAGAAGAGAGGCAAAGGCCTTCTAAAAACTCATGACCAAGTTTTGAAAGGGGGCAACAAGACGTGGCTCCTTAATAGAAGGTTATTAAGACAAGACCCTACTTTCCAAGAATACAGCCTTTGCCACTCTTTTTTTATCTCAACACCGGCAAAGATAGCTATGCAATAGCTAGGTCAATGATACATGTGGCCCTCTTACCATCCTTTTTACATGGCCCTTAAAAAAAAGAAAATGAATAAGAGATAACAAAAAAAAAATCACAAGGAAAGCAGCCCAATGATCTTGCTCTATGTAGGCCACAGTCACTGCACCTAGGGGTCCTCAAGTTAGAAACATCTGGTGGCTTTGATTGGCCTGATCCGTCCCTAACCCCCTAGCCCATTTTGATTCCCCACATCACTCTTAGGGCACATCAAAGGTAGGTCACACCTAGGGAGGTCACCGTCGCCTATGGTTAGACCTGTCTCCCTAAGCCACATTCACTGCACTACCCTTATCCATGAACTAGGTCCTCAAGTGTAGCACAACACCCAGTATTTTTCTTGTGGTTCTCGACCCAACTCCCAGCTCCACTAGGATGAGCAAAAGGCACTACATGAAATGATAGACACAACCCTAGGCAGTGCACCTTCTTTACTTTATAGTTAGGTAACTCCAAAGAATGCAAGCCACCAACTTTGGAGGCCCCATCATCATCGACACACATGACCGCCTATCAACTCACTGAATCTTTCTCAGTTTAAACCTGCAAGTGCCATGGAACCTGACACTTGTCTAGGAGAGGGTAATGTTACAATGCTACAAGACATGTCATGGACAAGGATCACACAGTAAAAAGGAAGCATAGAGAAGCCCAAGTCAAAAAGTGAATGAAGAAGCCTATTCTGCCCAGGTAGGAAAAGTGGAGAAGAAGGCAAGATCAGAAAAAATGTGGGAGACCACTGAATATTCTAGTAAGGTGCTCTCAAGGATCAAGGAAAGCACCAAAGATTCTAGCAAGGTGCTCTCAAGGACAAAGGAGAGCACCGAATATCTCAGCAAGATGCTCAAAATGAATGTGGGAAAGCACTGAATATTCTAGCAAGGCTCTCTCAAGGATAAAGGACTTCCTATCAAGGATGAAGGAGGTCCTCTCAAAGATGAAGGATACTCTCTCAAGGATGAGGGAGAACCTCTGAGGGCTCTTGCAAGGAAAGTGCAGAGCCCAATGTATTTCATTTTATAAGAGTGCTAGGCTCTCTCTTGTACAAGTTGTAAGGTCTAAATGGAAATGGGTGAAGGGATAAGACAACTAGAAGGGAATGGAGAAAGAGGACCTTGGTAAGATGCCCAGTCATATTTTTAAAAAAAGGGGACTTTACTCCTAAGAGCCCCTTAGGTTTTGATATCATGTAAAAATTGCAAGTAATGTATAGAATTTGAGAAAGGAATATAGAAAGCACAACAAAAAAGAGAAGAATAGAATCTTCTTTAATTCTAAATAAGTTGATACAAAGATGGTTTTGTCCACCCATGTGCTTCCACTATGAAGCATGGCCGAAGGGATTTAGGGTTTTGTATATAAACTCAAAAAGTAAATGAAAAACTCATTCTTTGGTATGTGCAAAAGTGATCTCTTCTTCTCTCTTTCTTTCTTGCTTGCGTGTGCTTGAGAGAGGGAGTGTGAGGGAGTGCATGTGTGAGGGTGAGGGATCGTGGAGAAGAAGCTTTCCATCATCTCCTCTCTTCTTCTTCCAATCTCTTCCCTTCTCTTGTCTTGCGTGTGGCTATGGAGGATGCATCTCGAAGGAGACATGAGGTTTCTTGAGCTTGCATCTCAAATCGTGGAGCTATCAGCTTGCTTGAGGGAGGAGGCTACTCATTCCGGTATCAAGGTAAGCACACTACACCCTCATAGGATCGAAGGCGTGTCTGCTAGGTACATAGGCCATCTTCTTGGTTGTATTACAACTTTCAAAAGTCCACACATATTCGTAACTTTTCATTCTTCTTGGGTACTACCATGATGGGTGAAACCCATTTCCAGTTGGTGTATGGTACAAAGACCGTCTTTCCTCTTGAACTCGAGTTACCCTCTTTGTGCGTCACCATAAAAGAGTGCTTGGGAGTCCTTGTAGCATCATCTCTTGCACTTGGAATGTTTGGATGAGACTTGTAGGGATGGCCCTATAATGCATGGAAGCCACGCAAGCTCGAAGAAAGGCCTATCATGATAGCTTCATCAAGTAGAAGGAGTTTAAGGAAGGTGACTTAGTCATGGCTTATGATTTGAGGTTTAGCAAGTTTCCAAGAAAGCTTCAACACCGATGGATTTAACCCATATAAGGTACTTGTCGTCCACCCTAATGGCTCCGTCCAAGTGCAGAGAGTCAATCTTTCTGATGATCCTTTCCTAATTAATGGCTATTACCTTAAGAAGTATTACTCTCCCTAGGGATCCTGATAATCATTGCCAATAGCCCCTTCATTCCTTGCACATCGGTCGGTAAGGCTTTACCTATTGCTCTTGATAGTCCTCTTGCTTATCCTGATGAGGTGGCCTCATTCTTCTAACCGCTCACAGCTACCTTCCACCCCTCCTTTACTTCCTTCCCGTCTGATCCAATAGAGGTGGTGTGGATGGTTCTAATACATGGTGTTCCTACTACTATTCTCCTCTTTCAAAAGAAGAAAAAAAATATAAAAATTTATCAGTCATGGAAGAAAAGGACTTCGGTCCCTATCATGCCGACCTATTCTTTGAGAAAAGATGGAGACACACTTGGGATTTTTTTATAAAAAAAAGAAAAGAAAATCAAAACTATTATGTGAGAAAATAAAGAAATTCCATGTTCAGGTCTCGTTCCAAGAAAAGGTGGCACACACCCTTGGATAAGAAGTTGGCTGTGGACAAGGTGGTAATACCCCATGGTCCAAGATCATTGAATCACTAGCAAAACTCTTCTAGAAGCAATTCCAAAGCCGCCTCCCTTGGTGTGCTGCATCCTATAACTTCATCAGTGCCTCTGACTTCTACAACAAATGATATTTCCAATGTGCGATCCAAATATCAAACTTGTTGGCTATCTCCTGAGGTATGCCAATCCAAGTTGAAATTATCAACTAGACGAAGCCGATCTTCATCTATATACCTTGAGCAATGCAAGCTTTCATCCTAACCGGATGGGGTTGTGAGTATGGGTTGCCCTCTATAATCATCAACAGAGCACGAGATAGAGGGTGGGGTAAGTGACCAATCCATGCCCTTTATATTCAAATGAGAGTTGAGAATGTGCAAATGGAGTGTTGCACGCACAGGATGGGCCTCTCAATGCACAAAGCACATATTGTTTTTGTGCATGGCACTATAAGGCTCCTTAGCCTTCCTTCTCGCCCCGTATGCCAGCACTGGGTGGGCAGGATGCACTGTTGCACCATCAATTGTGCACAAGGCATACAACCTCGCACAAGAGACAGTGAGACTTACATTAATGGGTGTGAGGAAGTAGGTTGCCCTCTTGTAATCATCACAGAATGTGAGATAGAGGGGGGGCTAAGTGCAATTGATTTTCCCCTCATCAACTAAGAGATGACAATTGAGGGACGTTATGACAATTGAAGTCAAGTACGTTCTCGTTTCCCTATGCACACACGGGATGGGCCTCCTCCATCATCAATACACACCTCACTCTATTTTGTGCACTACACGACAAGGCTCCCTCACCTTCCTTCCTTCTTGCACCTATGCCAAATGTATTAGGATACACCGATGCACCATCAACTATGCAGACTGGCATACTCCCTATGAACCATCCCTCTTGCTGATTTCTAAATCCAGTGTGAGATAGGGATTTCAATCATTATCTTCGAGTGACATGAGTTATGGGGCGAGTGATTGATCTATCATTCCAACATGAGTAAATGTCGAAATTGAGTGTTGTATACCTCGCCATGGATAACTTAACCAGCTCTTCATCGACAAAGCTACCTCCCTGGGTGTTGTTACATGGTCCCTACCATGTTGGACATGTGGAATATGGCAAGCCATGGTATCTCTTGTCAATAACTACAAGCCTTCACATGACAGTGATGGTTCACCTCGACCATCTACAAATCGGGCCAAGTTTGTCTAACTCTATCCCTTTTATTAACAAGAGTCGGTCATGTTTTAAGTGTGGGGATGTATGGGTATGAGTCATGGTCAAGTGTTAGGCACTTTTGTTGATTAGTTAATCCAATCTATTAAGGTCTTAAGTGTGGGAACACATCCCTATGCATCTCTTTGATATACCTTCATGGAAACATCTCTATCTGATCATTCATGTATACCATGTCCTATTCTTGTCCTAATGGGGTCCCTTCCCCACCCACCTGTCCTACTCTCACCCTATCTTGGGGCCGTTCCTTATTCGCTTGGCTTTATCCTTTGTTTTGTGCTTTTCCATGTGAACATATCCTATATTCACTACAATTAAAATATGACCTTACGGCCCTATTTATCCCTTTGAACTGGCCACTCTTGCTTTTTATTGCCCCTTGTTTTGAGCCACGATTCTTGAGTTATTCATTTTTAAAGAAATTTTTGTCCATTTATCGTGTTTCCATGTGAATGTGCCTTTCTCACTTCGGAACGGTAATCTGCTATAACATCCCCACCTACACCTTCCTCTTGACATGTTTTCTTTTTACTACTCATCATTCCAATGCACAGTTGGTCATTTGTTAAATTTTTACGTATTTTTGAGTATTCTTATGGCCGTTTTTTGCTCTTTTTCCATGTGAACATGCCCTTATCACCTCAAAATTCCACTTTGATTCAATAACCTTGTTTGCCTTGCTCCTCAGCACACTTTTTCTTTTTTTCTCCATCATGTTCCGACCCCTCGATTTTATGTTATTAATTTTTTCATGTGTTTTTGTGCTCGATTTTCTCCTTTTTTCCATGTAAATGCCCCTTCATGTCACCAAAAATGTGTTCTAACCTAACAGCCCCTACAAGTTTCCCTGACATTTTTTATTTTCATTGCACTCCATTCCGTTACATGGATTTTCTCGTATTAATTTTTGACTCCGTTTTCGTTTGTATTTTAATAGTTTTTTCCATGCGAATGTACCCTCCTATCCCCTCAGCTGTGTTCTATCTTGCCTATCTTGTTAGTTACTTCCTTACAACCATTTTTTGTTTTTATTCTTCTTTGTTTTGACTGTCGGATTTTTTCATGTTAATTTATATTCTCATTTCTAGGTGTTTTTTCCATTTTTCCCATGCAAACAGGTCTTATACCTATCGGCATTGCAATCTGATGTGACAAGCACGTCACCCGTATCATCCAAATATTTTTTGTTTTGTCTACCCTATGTTTTGATCGATGGATTTTTCGATATTAATTCGTGTGTGTGTTTGCAAGCCTGGTTTTCTCCTTTTTCCTATGTGAACGCCCTTAATTGTCCTTAGACATCCCATTTCACTATTCCGCCCTCTTTCTCTCATCCTCCGACTTCTTTTTCCTTTTTTTTGTCCTTTTTCATGTGTTTTCGCATGAACATCCACATTTTCATGCTTTTCCATGCTTCGACGTGTCGGTGACGTCGTTCTTCCGCCACCATATGCCCATCCGACATGTCGACTCCATCGTCACAAAATTCCCCCCTACATTCATGTGTGAGACGAGGGGCGATCTTCATTTTTTTTTACGAAAAAACATATATTACATAAATTTTAAAAATTAAAATTTAAAAAAACCCTTTCCCACCCCCAACTGACACCCCCTCTTCCCTCATCTCTCTCCTCTCTCTCCTCTCTCTTCTTCTTTTCTCTCTCCCTTTCTCTTCCTCTAGCCTGCGTCCTCTTCTTTTCTTTCTTCTCCTCCATATCTCCCTCCCCTCCTCTTCTCTACCCTCCTCCTCTCCTTCCTCCTCCCCATCTCCGCCTCCCCCCTCCTCTTCTTCTCCTTCCTCTTCCCCATCTCCTCCTCCTTACATCTCCCTCATTCCTCCCCTCTTCTTCCTCACCTCACCTCCCTCCCTCCTCCTTTCCTATCCTTCCACAGCGCCACGTGTGGGAGCCAGCCGCTAGAGTCGCCAACCACCACCGCTAGAGATCGCTGCCCGCTGACTTCCCCATTCGCGTCGCCACCACCCTACATGGGCTGCCGCTAGAGATGCCCCACCGCGCCACCATGGAGTAGCCCCATCACACCGGACTTGTCCCTCACCAAACCTGCACAGTTGCTGCCCACGTCTCCACTACACCCAGTCCTCGGACCTCCTACCCCCCACGTACTGTCGCCCGCATCCCTGGTGCCCACCCCTCTACCCCACCCTAACCCTCCTGCCCCCCACCCCCCCCAATAGGCTACCCACCCACCCTAAAGGTAGCCATCGCCCCTAATTCTCCCTATTTTTAAAAAATAATTAATTAATTAATTTAAAAAACACCACACACACACACACACATACTAATACTACTACTTTTTTTAAAAACCCACACCACCCATTTTTTCATTTCTTCCTTTCGCGCATGACCACCCACTCTTCTCCCCTATCATGCACATGTTGTATCTCATAAGGTCTTGTTCGCATGCAAGGTTTTGGACCTCATGAGCGTGTTTGTGGTGCTAGCAGGCATTCATGCGTGAGGACACATGTGCGATCTGATCTATGAGGCGTGTAGACTACTTGGCTAGCTGTTGTTTACGCAAAGTTAACATGCAACCCATTTTCGAGTACATATTCCTGAATTTAAATCTCCAAAAGTGAAAAATCCTAAAAACACATTAAGATTGATTAAAATTTCATAAAAATTCTAAATAGATATTTTTTTTTGAAAAAAGTGTTGATACAATTTTACACTTTTTTTAAATTTTAAGAATTTTTCTCAATTGAACATGCAAATCAAAAATAAAAAATGAATTAATTAAAAACCTTCAATTTCATGGAAATTTACAAAATTTTCTTGAAACATTATTTTAAAAATCAAGACAAATTCTCAAAATTTTCTAGAAAATCATTCCAACTTCCCTTATAATTTTGGATCATTCACATGCACTGAAATTGTAAAAATAATTGGGAACCATTTATTTGAATGACAAACCCTCATTAAACATGTGAATTCTTGAAATTTTCTTTTTCAAATTCAAAAAATGGCTAGAATTTTTTTTTTTAATCTAAAAAATCTATTGGACCTTTGTGCTTATAGCTTTCAACCTACATTTTGTCAAATGAACAAAAGAGATATTCTAATCACACATCCATATCAAAACCGGTTAAGAAAAAAGTAAAGTAAACAAAAAAAACCCCAAATTGGCAAAAATGAAAACGAGCGACAACCAAAAAATTTCACATACTATAAACTAGGGCAAAAGGTAACAATTATTCAATACCCATCCATGGGATTTTATTTATTTGTTTTTTTTTAATAACAATGACAACCACAAAACCACACAAACAAACCGAAACATATATAGTAAAACCAAATTCAAGATATCTCATGGAAATAATTGAATGAAAATATGACAGAAAAAACACATCAAAATTTATTGAAAATTATTCGCTATGGTGTTTGGTGTGTTTAGCTTATAGTTGGCAAAATTTTCTAGCTCGTTGGATTTTATTTCTGGATTCTATTGTAGTTGCATCACATTAGTTGATTGCGCATTCAAAATTCATTTGCATACACACCCTTCTCTAAGTACCCCATTCATCGTTATTTTCCTTTTTGTACCAAATATCACGATTAATTGTTAAAAGGGAACTAGTTGACCACATTTTCCACATGCATTCACGCTAAACACATCTTCTTAATTAAATAAAAAGAACTAGTTGTTCACGTATCACTTGTTGCTTCATGTGCCAAACACACCTTATTAATTTATAATAAAATAAACTCACCGTCAAAAGTGCACGCACTAAATAAAAAAGTGCTACACACATTAATTTGTAACAACGAACTTGCATTTAGAGACACAGAGTCCCGAGAATGTTAATAAGTACCGTACAAGTTAATAATTTTTTAATGGATAAACTAAACCGTCGTTTTTTATTAAGGTTTATCACCTAATAAAAATTCACCCTTTGATAATTAATTTGTAAAAGGAACACACAATTAAATTTTCATTTCCCCTCACATTGCACATTCCCCTTTTCAATGAAGTGTTACATGGTGTGGGTGACATGGCAGTCAGTCAAAGTCCTTATCGGTTGTCTTGGTCGTCAGCTGAAGACTCAAAGTAAAGACTGAAGTGGTAGTGATACTATTAGGCTACGAAGGGACACACCTCTTGGGAGGGGTAGCCATGACCAAAGAGGGGTTATGAATGATTATTCTTGATTATATCATTGTATTATTGAGAGAGAGAGAGAGAGAGAGAGAGAGAGAGAGAGAGAGAGAGAGAGAGAGAGAGAGAGAGAGAGAGAGAGAGAGAGAGAGAGAGAGAGAGAGAGATGTGTGTGTGTGTGTGTGTGTGTGTGTGTGTGTGTGTGTGTGTGTGGTAGCCAAAACTATGCAAAACCATGTATCTATGAGTGAGAGATTGTGAGAGAAAGCTATGGAACCTTTGAAGAAGAATACTATGTGATGATTTCCATTCAAATTAGCGTATTCTCTTATGTATTTGTGGTCTCTTGATAAATTCTATGAAGAATATAAAGAACATAATCAATTTTGTTAAAGTTAAAGCTATAAGATAATTGTTTCTATGAAGCTGCATGAAGATTTCTTGTTCTTGGTGTTCTTTTCCTATTGTGGTTACACCAAATTTGAAAAAGATGTTTATTGATGATACAAGAAAGATTTTCTTGCAGTAGATTACTTGTTTTCTTGGTGTTCCTCTTGGGGCTCCAAAGATCCAATAGTGCTAAGATGTAACAATCAAAGTTGCATGGCCATTGCCAAAAATCCAGTATTTCATGCATGCATCAAACATATTGAGATCCAGTATCACTATGTGCATGACTTGATCAAGGATGGGATATAGATCTAGTCTACTATCCAGCAGAGGAGAATGGAGTAGATAACTTCACCAAATCTCTCATGAAGAATCTCCTTCGAATTCATGTTCAAAGACTCACCGACAATGTAGTTCACTTGCTGTAGCTAGACATTGAGTAAGGGTGTTAGATATGCTGCCCTCATAAGGTGCCACTAATGATCCATGGTGCTCTAATTTATAAGGCCCCCATTATGAGGAAAATCCATGTGTAAGCACAAACATTGGATGGGTCTTGACTTGTATGTTAGATGAGGTCTATATGATCAGATGGCAAAAATGTGGCCTTTGGGAATCTAGCCATTGGGTTAGATAGAGTAGTTATGCTGGTAGCAACTCGAGGCACAATGCACCGAGTTGCAGGGTGTGGGAGTTATCAAGGGCCCCTATTTTGGGGTCTCGTCACCAAGAAGCAGCCCCTAGCTAGGGGGGGTCTCTAGAGGGCCAATGATGCCAGGAGGCATATTTCACGGTGGATTCCGTGAGGTTTTACGGTGGATTCCGTAAACTTTGATGACCGGGGCTCATACACAAAGTGGATTCTTTGTGCAAGAAGTTGATGGGGACGCCTGTTCTTTTCGGGCGTTTTATTAATTTAGTGTGTACATGGGTGATTCCATAGCGGGTGATTCCGCAAAATGCATATTAAATTAATAAACGTTTATGAGTTTAGAGTGCGCACTTGTAATAAATTAAGGTTAGGATTTATTTCTAACCAGTTGATTTATTTATGTAGCTGAAGACTGCTAGGTATTCACTTTTGTCGATTTAATTGTATTATTTTACTAACGATTGTGAATGCTTCAGTTGATGTGTAGAGATAGCAGCAGTGGCGGAGGAAAGCATTGGAGGATAGCGAGTATTCGATTTATGGATTATATTTTGATAGGCGCCACGCCTATATTTTGTCATGCCTATTTATTGAGGCATCGATTATTTATTATTATTTTGTATGCGCATGGGCGCACGGTTATGTTATTTCTATTTGGACATTGTATTGGGCGTGCCAGACTCTTTGGGCACCGTCCATTAGCTTTATTCCTATTTTTGTGTAAAAGCAAACTCAAAAGCTAAAAGCTTGCTATTTTGTAATTTGGGCTATTATTTGAGCATGAAGAGGAATAATACATAAAATACATGCTTTGTGGAGCGCTCACACAAGGCATGGGGGGAGATTACACCCAATTAGTCTCTTGCTCTTGTCGTTCATGCTTTTTACCTTGTAATTTGTGCAAAAAGTAGAGTTCCATTGTTCTTGGGACCTTCCGGCATTCACTACGCGAGCATACAGCATCCGATCTGCGCACCACTGGTATCGAGCAAAGCTGAGATCAAGAGCTTCCAATCGCTACCCATCTCGTGCGAAGGCGGAGCTCCTGGAACGATCAGGCTCTACGGTCAATCTTGTCGCGAACCGTCGATACAGGCAGACTTCTGGCGATCAAGAACCCCTGTTTCCGTCATTGGATCGCGAAGGACTGGGCTGCAGAGGCGGAGGACCACTCCTACATCTCCTTCATCAAGTCGTGGTTACACAGAGATAAGCTCCATATTTTCAAAAGCTTAAAAGCTTAAACCTTCAAAGTTTTAAAGCTTAGTTAATTAAACTTAAGCTTCAAAGAAAATCGAATCATGATGAAGGACGTGAGGACGTTCTGGGCGCCGATTTTTCCATCGAGGACATATTCATGTCCTCAAAATTGACGACGGATCAAGAAGCATAAAGCTTCTTAATCCCCTAAGTCACCTAAAGCTATTCAACCAATCAAGTTCAGCAAATCCATTAAGCTGAAGTTCTACAAGTCCCGTAAAGCAGGTCAAGTTCTGCAAGTTCTGTAAATTGACTAAGTTCTGCAAGTCTGCAACTCTGCAAGTCAGACAAGTTAATTGGAGTCAAAACTGACTTGTGCTCAAAACTCCTAGAAGGACTGCTCCTGCGCAGAAACTCCGAACTGCAAAGTTGTTCATTGGAAGGTACTTTACCCATACGCAGGTTTGCTGAAGCATTTTCAGCATACGAAGAAGGATAAAACACAGATTTTCTAAAGATTGTGAAAGCTATACCAAAAAATACATAAGCCTTGTATTCCCGAACTTGAACTACGCTCATCCCACTAGCTTGATTTTGAGTGAGAAAGGTCTTTTGAGTTTTGCAGGATGACGGAACCACATATGGATGATCTTATGGCTGAAGGCGACTTACCTGAACCTACGATGGAGCAAAAGCTGGACTTAATCATGATGCAATTGGAAGAAGAACGAAGGGCTAGGCAAGCATTGCAAGCTCAACTGGTAAATTTACAAAGAGCGTCTACCGACAAAGAAGAACCTCAAGCTCAAGATCTTATTCGACGTACCATCGACGCAACTCTTGAAGCTCAAACCATCCGCAAGGAATCAAAGATAAGTAAAAGAAGTTTCAAATTCCGTACTTTCAATGGCATACGAGAAGGAAAAACTGTTCTAGCATTCATTAGTCAGTTTGATGACTATTTCCATGAGGAAACCTATGCAGAAAAAGATAAAATCAAGTGTGTCACTAATTATTTAGTAGACAGAGCATCTCTTTGGTGGACTGTAGTACGCAAGAGTATAGATTGTCCTGCTACTTGGAGGATTTCAAGAAGAAGTTCATGTAGAATTTCCTTCCTTCACAATTTCATGAGAAAGCTATTAAGCAATGGGATCTTCTTTAGCAACGGGATCGCGAGCCTATTCCTCAGTACACAGAGCGTTTTTGGAATGCACTACTCCAGCTACGCATGCTTGAAGACGTACCTGAAGTGACACACAAGCGCAAGTATATGTCTGGACTCCTTGGGCATTACTACGCTGAAGTTAACATGTTCAAGCCTGCTACTCTTGAAGACGCCATTTCACTAGCTCACGACACTGAAGATAAGCTACGAGGTAGAGACAGACGTCCACAGCAATTCCAAGCCAATGGTAATTATGGATCTAAGCAATTCAATTCCAACTTTAGAAGATTTAATCTAGGTCGTTTCTCTTCATCATCTTTCCGCAAAAATTGGGCAAAACCACTTGCATTACCATCTAATGTCAATCCAAACCCTAAGGCTATTCCACAACCAAATCCTAATGTCCCTAGACTTCCCGCCATTGCAAAAAATGTAACCAAAGCCAAGCCAATAGTATGCTATAAATGCCACCAGCCTGGACATCTAGCAGCAAATTGTCATTCGAAGAAGCCACCTGCCCATATCAACTACCTTGGAGCAATGGACGAAGATGAACATGAAGATATGCCTGATTTCACAGAAGATGAGGACGACACTACTACTACTTCGGATACTTTGCCAGGTATGCCAACTTCACATTCTTTATTGACTATGAAATGTTTGGTGCATGGAAAGGAAAAGATTATTTTACATGATGACGGTAGCACTCATGATTTTATTTGAGCTAAATTAGTAAAGGAATTGAAGTTACAGACTGTACCTACGCATTATCACATCAAAGCTGCATTCTTAGGCACTAGGTATAATGGTACACAGGAAGTGCATAACTTAGAGATTCAAATTGGTCAATACACTGAAAGAAGAAATTTCCTAGTTGTTCCATTACAGTCGAGTGACATTATTTTAGGTATGCCTTGGCGTCACCAGCATAACCCAGATATAGATTATTCCACACACTCAATGAATATTAATTTTCAAGGAAAACCTTTTACATTATATGGTATGCATGCATCTAATATTTTTCCACTGCTTTCGCATACTCAAGCTAAACGTGCATTACGCAAAAGTAGTAAATCTTATCTCATTTGGGTGAATGAATTGCAAGTAAAAGAAAGTCATATGCACTCTAGGCATAAAGAATTTCTTGCATATTTTAAGGACTGTTTTGCAGAAGACCTACCACCTGGTTTACCTCCTTCACGTCCAGAAGACCATAAGATAGATTTGATCCCCGGCACACAACCACCTTGCAAAGCACCATATAGGCATAAC
Source organism: Lygodium microphyllum (assembly GCF_053477565.2). Classification (NCBI taxonomy): domain Eukaryota; kingdom Viridiplantae; phylum Streptophyta; class Polypodiopsida; order Schizaeales; family Lygodiaceae; genus Lygodium; species Lygodium microphyllum. The sequence goes on along the minus strand of NC_141144.1, from coordinate 28,930,116 downwards.
CAGATAGAGCAAAAAGAAATTCAGAGTCAAGTTGAGGAATTACTAAATAGAGGATTGATTAGACCTAGTAGTTCTCCATTTGGTGCACCTGTTCTGTTAGTCAAGAAAAAGAATAATACCTATCGTATGTGCATTGACTATCGAGCTTTAAATAAGATCACTGTAAAGAATAGGTATCCCATTCCTAGAGTTGATGACCTTATGGACAAACTGCAAGGATCTGCTATATTTAGCAAAATAGACCTTAAGTCTGGTTATCATCAGGTGAGACTAGATACATCAGACATATTCAAGACTGCATTTAGGACACAGTTTGATCATTACGAATTTTTAGTGATGCCATTTGGATTGACTAATGCACCTACTACGTTTAGTAGAATGATGAACCGTATATTTCTGAAATATCAGTATTGTGTAATTGTCTTCTTTGATGATATTTTGGTGTTTAGTCAAAATGAGAAAGAACATTATGAGCATTTGTCATTGGTTTTCCAGTTATTAAAAGAAAATCAACTGTATGCAAACCCTGAAAAGAGTGAATTCTTTAAAACAGAAATTGAGTATTTAGGTCATATTATATCATCTGATGGAATCAAAGTTGATCCTAAGAAAATAGATGCAATATTAAATTGGCCTGTACCTAAAAACGTGCATGAGTTACGCTCGTTCCTTGGTCTTGCTAGTTTCGATAAGAAGTTTATACTTAATTTTTCATTACTTGCATTACCATTAACCAAACTTCTGAAGAAAGTTATTGTCTATCATTGGTCCGAAAATCAACAGAAATCCTTTGACTTATTGAAACATACATTAACCCATGCCCCTGTCCTACAGTTGCCTGATTTTAATAGACCATTCTTTCTAGTAGTGACCGATGCTAGTGGATCAGGAATAGGAGATGTACTTATGCAAGACAATCATCCTATAGCCTACTCTAGTTGTAAGCTGAAATCTTCTAAACTGAAATATTCCACATATGACAAAGAACTATTAGCAGTTGTACAAGCATTAAGACAGTGGAAACACTACTTAATGGATTCAGAATTCATGATTAAGACCGATCAGCAAAGTATTAGACATTTACTTAGCCAACCCCAAATCTCCCGTCATATCAAATGGGCATCCTTTATCCAAAGTTTTCATCCTATCATTCAATACCAACCTGGAAAAGAAAATGTAGTGGCTGATGCATTGAGTAGAAGACCTGCCATTCATAATATTTTTGTTATATCTTTTGATTCTTTGATTGCTATGAAAGATACTTATCATCAGGATATTACTTTTCATGCTGATTGGAATAAATTAGTTCAAAATAATTTGATTCCTATTGATTCATTGTCATATAATGATGGATTTATGTTTTATGAAAAGAGATTGTGTGTTACAATTCCATTCCGATCTTTTGTTTTGAATGAGATTCATTGTCCCCCATATCAAGGTCATAGAGGTATCATATCTACCTTACGTATGTTAACTGAAGATTTTTATTGGCCGCATATGGACACTGATGTATCTAACTTTGTTTCTGAATGTTTGATTGTCAAAGAGTTAAGAGACATCATGGTAAACAGTATGGATTACTTATGCCTTTGTCTATTCCATCTAAACCTTGGGAACAAATTTCTATGGATTTCATTACTAGTTTACCTAATACTAAATCTAACCATGATATGATTTGGATAGTAGTAGATAGATTTAGTAAACAAGCATATTTCATTCCATGTAAAAAAACTTTAACAGCATCACAAGCAGCACAATTGTTTTTGAAAACTGTTTTCACTAACCATGGATTGCCAAAAGTTATTATTTCAGATCGTGATTCTAGATTTTGTAACAACTTTTGGATTACTCTGTTTGCTAACCTAGGCACCAAGATTGATTTCTCATCTGCATTTCATCCAGAAACTAATGGACAAACAGAAGCCACTAACAGCACAATTCTAGATCTTTTACGTGCATATACTATCTCTAAACCACAAACATGGGACACACATTTGCATTTATTATAGTTTGCATATAACAATACACCACACACATCTACAAAGAAAGCACCGTTTGAAGTGATTTATGGATATAGATTATCTACACCTGTTGCATCTTTGTCAAATAGAATTCAAAGTGCTGATGATATTGCTAGTATGCATAATACTATTTTTGATGAGGTTAAAGATATGATTGCCAAAGCCCAGCAATCATATACCAAACAAGCCAACAAGAAAAAACAAGTAATGAATTTCAAAGTTGATGACTATGTTTGGTTGAGAATAGAAAAACGTAGACTACAAAGTGTAGATAGACATCCAGTTGTGAAATTAGCCACTAGATTCTATGGACCATTTAGGATCATTCATAAAATTAATGACAATGCATTCAAGTTAGAATTACCACCTCATTGAAAAATTCACAACACATTTCACATTAGTTTATTGAGACCATTTAGAGGCCAATTACTTGTACACCCTGTTTATGAAAACCCACCTTTATTAGAGGAAGAGACTGAAATACTTGAACCCGAAGCTATCATAGACACTGACTTTATGACCACTAGAACTGGCCAAAGATATTCTAGATATCTAGTTAAATTTAAGAACCATCCTGTAGAGGAAGCACAATGGATGCACGCTAGAGACTTAAATGCTTTCCCCACTCTGTTAGCTCCACATTGAGCTAATAGCAATTGAGGTCAATTGCTATCCCACCCCGGGGGTATGATGCCAGGAGGCATATTTCACGGTGGATTTCGTGCCACGGTGGATTCCGTGAGGTTTTACGGTGGATTCCGTAAACTTTGATGACCGGGGCTCATACACAAAGTGGATTCTTTGTGCGAGAAGTTGATGGGGACACATGTCCTTTTCGGGCGTTTTATTAATTTAGTGTGTACATGGGTGATTCCATAGCGGGTGATTCCATAAAATGCATATTAAATTAATAAATGTTTATGAGTTTAGAGTGCGCACTTGTAATAAATTAAGGTTAGGATTTATACATGGGTGATTCCATAGCGGGTGATTCCACAAAATGCATATTAAATTAATAAACGTTTATGAGTTTAGAGTGCGCACTCGTAATAAATTAAGGTTAGGATTTATTTCTAACCAGTTGATTTATTTATGTAGCTGAAGACTGCTAGGTATTCACTTTTGTCGATTTAATTGTATTATTTTACTAACGATTGTGAATGCTTCAGTTGATGTGTAGAGATAGCAGCAGTGGCGGAGGAAAGCATTGGAGGATAGCGAGTATTCGATTTATGGATTATATTTTGATAGGCGCCACGCCTATATTTTATCATGCCTATTTATTGAGGCATCGATTATTTATTATTATTTTGTATGCGCATGGGCACACTGTTATGTTATTTCTATTTGGACATTGTATTGGGCATGCTAGACTCTTTGGGCACCATCCATTAGCTTTATTCCTATTTTTGTGTAAAAGCAAACTAAAAAGCTAAAAGCTTGCTATTTTGTAATTTGGGCTATTATTTGAGCATGAAGAGGAATAATACATAAAATACATGCTTTGTGGAGCGCTCACACAAGGCATGGGGGGAGATTGCACCCAATTGGTCTCTTGCTCTTGTCGTTCATGCTTTTTACCTTGTAATTTGTGCAAAAAGTAGAGTTCCATTGTTCTTGGGGACCTTCCGGCATTCACTACGCGAGCATACAGCATCCGATCTGCGCACCAGCCAAGGGCCTACCTAACAGGGATTCGGGGGCAATGCCCCCCCCCCCCCCAACTCAATGTCAAAGAAAATATTCCTTGACCGACTAGGGAAGGTTTATAATATAGTCAGTTATGCTAACCAAACTACCTTCCTAGGCTATAAAAGGAACACCCCTCCAAAGCCATCAGTAATCTATCTTTCACCCATTCAAAGTTCTTCCAACTATCCTAAGCTCGGTCTATCATCTATCTAGATCAGTATCTAAGCTTTAGAGTGGAAACACATGACTGGATAGAGCCATCTTTGTATAGTTCGCTTAAAATTAAGAAATCTCTATTCTTCTCATATTTATTGTGTGTTCTCTACTCCTTGCTCAAATTTTGTCCACTTGTATATCTAGAAAATACCTTGATCGATAACTCGGATCCTTTACCAGATCAAGATCCTTCACATACACACATTCCCCATATCATGCACAACCATTCCATCTCTCATGACTATTCCATTGATGGCACTTCCCAATTATGTCCTCATTACATAATGCATGTACCCTCTTTCCATGTTAGCTCAATACAAAAAATGATGGTAACTTATTTATACTACTCACATTTTCTCGTACCAAGGGGGGATATTTTAATGCTTTATTAGCCAACATAACTACTGAAGAAGGGGATGCCCTTCATACCCAACATCCCAAGGCTCGAGAAGGCATTATCCATGGCCTCTCTAGTACATCAAGTTCTATAGCATCTTTGGATGGCCTCTTTAGTATATCAAGTTCTATAGCATCTTTGGATGGCACTCTAATGACGAAAGGATGCCAAGACCTCGTCAGTTTTTAAATTGACAACCTAAACACTCCTATTGGTAATCTCATGGAAGGTCCTGGAAATTACCCACTGGAAATTACCCAATCAACTCCCTCACTAGGTATATTACTTCCACCACTCTTACATCTCCAAGGATTCTCCGACCTCCTTACATTTCTGTCTCCATTTATTATCTAAATTCAACTCTTTTCTCAAGTCTAATAATCGGTCCTTATTTTCCATTGTCTCTATCCGCTCAAAATTGTCACCTTCTTAGGAACATAACCACATCCAAATCGTTTAAAATCTACTTCAATTGTATGTCTATATCTATTGATCTCATGCAACTCCACACTCTGTTGGCTCCATCATGCACATTCGGCTACCTTACTATGTTCTCAAGTTTACATCAAGGTCCTCGCTACTTCAATCCCTCATTTCCTTATCACTACTTCTCAATGTCCACTCCTAACTCCTTGCACATGACTTTATCATACCACTACATTACATTACCATTATCTTTGTCTATCTGGTATCACTTAGAACCCTTCATATTATCATTTCTTTCTATTTTTCTTTATCCAAAACTCACCACATTCACTCAACCATACTCTTCTCCTAATTCTATACCTAATCTTCACTCAAAATGTGAGATAGATGGTTTCTTACCAAAATAGGCCCCCTGGGGAGTTTTCCCCTTCAGAGCCTTTGTATAACTTAGATTGAGAATGTAGATTGCAATATTAATAGCTTCTGCCCAAAACTAGTTAGGAAATCCCTTGCCCTTAAGCGTACATGTTTCCATTTCCACAATTGTTCGATTTCGGTGCTCAACAATGCCATTCTGCTGAGGTATATGAGGCATCGTCAATTGTACTTAGTCCCTTTGCCCTTGCAAAAGTCTTCAAAGTCCTTTGAGTTAAACTCACCACTACCATATGTTCTAAACTTCTTCACACTTTGCCCTCTTTCCTTCTCAACAAGTTTTAGCCATACTTTAAACTTGCCAAAATCTTGAGCCATATCATGAAGGAAGTATACCCACATCTTAATGTAGTCATCAATCATCAACATAAAATAAGATCCTCCCAAGGCTTTTGTAGGTATTTTATCGCATAAGTCAGTATGCACCAACTCTAGAGGAGCCTTCACTTTGTTGTTGCTTTCTTGTAGAAACATATTTCTCTCTGTTGCTTTCTCATAATACAAGCTTCACAGGATTCCTTCATTTTAGTTACTACACATAAATGAGTGACCATACCTTGCTTATGCATCTCCTCTAACACTGCAAAAATAATATGACCAAATCTTTCATGCCAAAGTTTACTTGTGCCCACACCAGTGGTGGTCATAAGAGCACTTAGGTCATATAGGTTGTTTCTTCTTTCTCCTTTGCAGACAACTTTACCAACACAGTCGATAGTTTTTGCACCTATCTTAGTGAACTTGACCTCATGGCGATCGATTATAGAAGCAAATAATATAATATTTCTATTAATCGCTAGAACATACAACACATTTGAAAGATTCTTGAGTTCACCATTTGTAATAACAAAAGAAATAGTATATGTTCCCTGAGCAGGGAATTTTACATCATTCCCAACCATCACAGTGATGGATTCTCGTAGAGGCTTCATAGAACTATATAGACATTTCTTATTGGTAGGAGGTACCACTATTCAATACCCATGAGTCAGTGTTAGATATTTCTTACATCGAGGTACACATTTCCTCAAACAATGGTCGCCATGAATACTCCAACTCTGCTTCAATCGTATTGACAATCTCCTTTCTTTTAGTTTTTACGGTGCCATTCTTTTCATTTGCCTTCTTAACACGACAATCCGTAATTGCATGTGCTTTCTTCTTGCAGTAGAAGCACTCTCATTGAAACTTTTTCTTACCACCCTTCTTCTTTTTGTCATTGTTGTGGTAGAGAAACCATCTTTCTTAGAGAATGCAACATCTCCACTGTTGCTACCTTCTCGAGCTTTAAGCCTCAACTTCTCCTCCATTACTAGTGCACAAAATTCCTCAAACATCAAAGCTTGAGGTCTCACCTGAGTGTATAGGGCAGTTACCAATCCATCAAACTTTGATGCACAAATTCGAAGACACCTCTGAGCTAGCTCCTCACGAGCCTTCTGTAATCCAGTGCTAGCCATCTGATCGCACAAATGCTTAATCTGATTGATAAATGCTTCAGCCGTCTCTCCTTTAGCAAACTTCTCTACTCCTAGATGACTCTCTAAGTTTTGAATCCTTGTCTTATTTTGCATTTTGCACTGACTCCTCAATACGTTCCAAGTCTCTAATGCATTGGTAGTATGTTGAATCAAGGTCAAAACACTGTCAAAACAACTTGTAACTAAGGCACGTAGTGCATCTGCATTTCTTCATTTTCAAGCTCATAGAATATTTGCATTTAGAGGAATCATAACACTCAAATTTGATGGATCGGGGGTTGGTTGTGGTTCTGGGTCAATCCCCGGCACCGTATCCAGAAGCTCATAAGAATCAAGGATAGTTGTGATTTCTAGTAGCACCACCACCACCACCACCACCTTTCTGGTAGCACCAGAAGCTCCAAATTTTTGGTAGCACCACTACCACTTGATGTGCCAGTATTGCTAATTGATGTAGCTAATGACATTTCTCCTCATCGTTGTTGAAGGACTTGCCTCTCGCATACTCTTCACTCCTCAAAGCCCCCTAGACTCTGATACCATATAGAAATTACACAACACAATGTGGACAAAATCTGAGCAAGGGGAGTAGAGAACACATAGTAAATATGAGATTAACACAAACTGTTTTAAATTCAAACAAACTGATACAAATATGGCTCTGTCTACCCATGCACTTCCCCACTGTGAAGCTTAGATGGTGATCCAGACAGATGATAGGGAAAGAGCTTAGGATAGCTGGAAGAACTTTGATTGGGTGAAAGATAGATTGATGATACCTTTAGAAGGGTCTTCCTTTTATAGCCCAAGGAAAGTGGCCTGGTCGGCATATCTAACCATATTATGAACCTTCCCTAGTCGGCCAATGAATATTTCCTTTACCATTGAGTCAAGGGTGCTACCCCCCGACCCCCATCAAGGGTCTCCAAGGGTTACTTCCGCGGCCCTCGGACCCCAAAATAGAGGCCCCTGATAACTCCTATACCACCCGCAACTCGATGCATTGTGTCTCAAGTTCCTACCAGTATAACTTCTCTATCTGACCCAAAGGCTAGATCCACAAAGATCACCTTTTTGCCATCCAATCACATAGACCTCATCTGACATACAAGTCTCAAGACCCACCATGGGAGCCTTACAACTTAGAGCACCATGGATCATTGGTGGCACCTTATGAGGGTGGGGCATTGAGCATATTTAACATTTGCCAATTTGCAGACAATGCAAATTCATCCATGTACTCATTTGAGAACACCAAAAATATCTAGATCGTGTTGTTGCTAATTGTTTAGAGAGCTGTGGGTACCTATCTTGTGGGATGTAAGCTTAATATCATGATAGGTTTCCAATGCCCTAATACATGCTCACAGCTACTATGTTGGATATAGATGGATTTAGTTAACCCCTAGTATTTGCACCAATTACACTTCCATATTTAGCACAAGTTGTATCCCATCTTAATAGCCAAAAAGCTAAATATGAACCCAAGACTACACCATTGGTAAAGAATACTATGGAACTCAAAATGGAGTCTTAATAGGCCAATCTCAAGAAACCAACAACTTAAAATACTATGATTATATAGAAAGAAGAAAGTGAGTCAAGATACACAAGTATCCAAGGGAAGGGCAAAAAATGAGTTATTTGAGTGAGCTGTTTTTGGCAACCCCTCTATTCTTGTTCCACATAGTATACTTATTCCACTCTTAGATGTATCCACCTCCACTTTCAATTTCACCACAACTACCTTCACCACTACCGTCACACTCTCTCACCCTCCTGTAACTAGCTCATTCTCTCCATATCTCTCTCTTTCTCTCCTCTCACAACACACACACACACACACTCTCTCTCTCTCTCTCTCAAACAACATCCTTTGCCTCTCATTATATGTGTGTGTGTGTAATTAGGCTACCTATCTCACCATCACCACCAACTCTCTCTCTCTCTCTCTCTCTCTCTCTCTCTCTCTCTCTCTCTCTCTCTCTCTCTCTCTCTCTCTCTCTCTCTCTCTCTCTCAAAAAAAATAATGCTACAATACTACCTTTAGGCTTCTCCTACATTAATAGCTTTGGACCTTCATCAAAATACACACACACACACACACACACTCTCTCTCTCTCTCTCTCTCTCTCTCTCTCTCTCTCTCTCTCTCTCTCTCTCTCTCTCTCTCTCTCTCTCTCTCTCTCTCTCTCTCTCTCTCTCTCTCTCTCTCTCTCTCGTGATTAAATTTCTCTATTTAAAAGTTTTTTACCTAAGTAGAATTAGCTTAAAAAGTCACATTTTGATTATTATTTTAATAGTAGAAAAATATTTGATAAGGTCTTTATTTTTTCAAATACACAATGCTAAAACAATAACAATTATATATTATGTTAGTTATTAGTTCTCTAGAGATGGCTACTTTTTTTCCATAAGGTCTAAACATTATAATATAGTTCATTCACAAAGTCTCAATCTACCACTACAAGGGACTGGGGCAATAGCGACGCCGATTAGCGACGGCGTTTATCGGCGTCGCTATATGCGTCGCTATATGCATCGCTATTTGCGTCGCACGACGCAAATAGCGACGCCAATAGCGACGTCGCAGGGAAAAAAAGCGCGGCCGAAACCAGAGCGCCGTTTTCATTTTGTTTTCTTCGCCTTTTGAGAGCGAGAGCGAGGGAGAGAGCCAAGGCTTTGTGAAAGAAGAGGAGGAAGAGACTTGCTGCCGCCGCCGCCGCCACCGCCACCGCCACCGTCGTTGTTCGCGAAGGAGAGGAGGAGTCCTCGTTGCAAAGAGAAGCCGCCCACGCTCGCCATATCTCATTGGTGAGTCTCCCTCTCTCTTTCTTTTACTTGTTGAAGGTTTAAATCGTTCTCTTTTGTTTATTTAGGAGAGGAAAAGAAAGAGAAGGAGAGGGAGAGAGAGAGAGAGGGAGAGAAAGAGAGGGAGAGGGAGAGAAAGAGAGTGAGAGTGCATTCTCTCTCTCTCTCTCCCTTTTGCTTGTTTAATGTTTAAATTACTTTCTTCTTTGCTTGTTTAGGAGAGGAAACGAGAGAGTAAGAGAGAAAGAGAGGGAGAGGGAGAGGGAAAGGGAAAGAAAGAGAAAGAGAAATAGAGGGAGAGGGAGAGGGAGGGGGAGGAAATAGGAGAGGGAGAGAAAGAGAAAGAGAGGGAGAAGGAGGGAGAGTGCATTCTCTCTCTCCCTCCCTCTCCCTTTTGCTTGTTTAATGTTTGAATCACTTTATTTTTTGCTTGTTTAGGAGAGGAAATGAGAGAGAAAGAGAGTGAGAGGGATAGGAAGGGGAAGGAAATGAGAGAGGGATAGAAAGAGAAAGAGAGGGAGAGTGCATTGTATCTCTCCCTCTCCCTTTTGCTTGGAGGATGTTTAAATCACTTTATTTTTTGCTTGTTTAGGAAATGAGAGAGAAAGAGAGATAGAGAGGGAGAGGGAGAAAAAGAGAGGGAGAGGGAGAGGGAGAGGGAGGGGGAGGGGAAGGAAATGAGAGAGGGAGAGAAAGAGGGAGGGGGAGGGAGAGGGAGCGAGGGAGCGAGGGAGAGGGAGAGGGAGAAAGAGGGAGGGAGAGGGAGAGGGAGGAGGAGGGAGGAAATGAGAGAGGGAGAGAAAGAGAACGAGAGGGTGAGGGAGAGGGTGAGAGAAAGAGAGGAAGAGAGGGAGAGGGAGAGGGAGAGGGAAGGGAATGAAATTTAAGATAATATACGTATCGATAATGGTATGCAATGTGCTTTGCATACGGCCACGTACTTCATCAAAATTAACCCAAAATTATTGTTATAGAAGTGGAGATCCCTTAAATTGAGTATAGGATAATTTCTCTCAGGTCTTATGACTATGAGTAGAATTGATTGAAATAAATTTTATTACTATAGTTGTAAAATTTCATAGATGGCGCGCATTAATTTTAAAATGGATTACTTATACTCAAAGCCGAGATATAACAAAAAATTATCTACCGGTACAAACAAATCGTTGAGCATGATACAAGGCCGAGATATAACATCGGAAAATCTCTCGACTACTATATACAATGCAAGGTTTATGGTCAACTTGCAAGTTGACGTACATCTCCAAAAAGCTATCCATTTAAGCCTCGTTTGTTGTAATGTAGATAAGATGGCAAACGAAGAAGGTCCTATTGTTCAAGACCGCGAGTCGTATCTTAATCAACGTGTCCCATGTCCTTGCTCTCAATGCAAGTTGGCAATTAGACGAAAACGCCGATTGTCTATAGAACACGTACGACGATTTGGCGAGTTTCAACCTGAGATTATTGATCAGGCGATTGCAGATTTTTAGCAAACGGTATTTTCAAGTTAGCATTTTTCATGCATTGTACTCTCAAGCTAATTGAAAACCATACACAATAAGATTGGGTCTTGTTGGCAAATTTTGTGTCCAGGGGGGTGATGTCTCGACCCAAGGGGGAGTGCACCCTTTGCGGCCAATTAGAAGAGTTCGTGGACGTGAGATGGATGGATGGCAGGAGCCAATAGACCACTCGCAAGGCCCATCTATATCGTCAATGCCAGAGGAGACAGACAACCTTCCCGACTTGCCTACAATCTTGGAGCCTGAGATGGAGGCAATGATCGATGCATTGATTCCCATGGATGTTGAGACATCTGACCGCTTAGAGAGGAAGCATCCATACCATTATATGATGGGTGCCGAGTATCTCGGTTGAAGACATTGCTTGCACTCTTAAGTGTGCAAGCAAAATACGGTTGGAGCGATACGAGTGTGACTGAGTTATTCAGGTACCTTGCATACATACTTCATTGTTTTTTTTTAAAACAGTATTATTGTAAATATGGATGGATTTTTCAAGGTGTTTTATGATTTTTTCAGGTTATTGAAATATCATATATTGCCACCTGCAAACACCATGCCTGAGTCTCGTGATGATGCACGACATGTTTTACGGAAGCTTGGCATGGACTACAATAACATCCATGCATGTATCAACGACTGCATATTGTTTCGAGATGAATACGAGACTATGGAGACATGTCCAAAGTGTGGTGCTCACAGGTATCGACAGGACTTGCAAGGGCAGACCATCCCTCAAAAAGTCCTCAGACACTTTCCGCTCATCCCCCGCATAAACCACATGTTTCGCACGTCTGCCATGGCAAGCTTGACAACGTGGCATGTGCAGAATAGGTCTACGGATGGAGTGCAACGAATATCAGCAGATTCGCGCGCATGGAGCCACATTGACTCTACCTTCCCAGGCTTTGCGCAAGAGCCAAGGAATCTTCGGCTCGGTCTCGCCATGGATGGTGTGAACCCATTCGGTCTGCGCTCGACTTCTTACAGTGTGTGGCCTATAGTGCTTGTCAACTACAACATTCCTCCATGGCTTTCTACGAAGAAAGGACATCTCATCCTTAGCTTGCTCGTCCCGGGCCGCTACAAAGTAAAAAATATGGACGTGTATCTTCGTCCATTAGTCGATGAGCTTAAGATTTTGTGGGAGGAGGGGGTCACGGTGCAAGATATGAGCAGGCGTGATGGTCGGCGGTCAGCCAACATTCGAGCCATTCTCATGTGGACGATGCATGACTTTCCGGGATTGGGAGAGTGCTCAGGTGAGCAGACCTTTGTTCACGCCGGTAATATCTATATTTTATTTCATTCAATCAAGTATTCACTAGGTCGTGGATCGCCTTGCAGGTCTCGTTACCTCAGGTTATCATGCATGTCCATTGTGTGGGCCACAGTTAGACTCCCGAAGGTCATGAACCATGAAGAAGATGGTATATCAAGGACACGCCACTTTCTTGCCGGAGGATCATGAACTCAGGGAAGGTTTTCTTGGACCATGCCTCCATGGAGACGTGGCTCGCCAAGTACCAGATTGCAAGGCAAGATCGAGAGGAAGCACGAGCTGAATTCCGACGCAGTACGCGTCACCGACCGATTCGATATCCCGAAGGCATGGAGGAGATGCCGCGGTTTATGTCAACACGATGGTTGCATGGAGCCTTGATCGCAGCATCCAGCGAAGGGGGAGAGGTCTCAATGGAGGAGTGGGAGTTCTCGAGGGGATGTAGTCCAAAGGTAATGAGGGGTTTAGAATGTGTCGTATCTGAATTTGTTTGCTACATCTAATTTGAGTGTTTCAATGTGCAGTACAAAATATATAGTGCAGCGTGGTCGCGCGAACGGCATTTTCGGGTGGAGCGTATTGACAAAATGCGCTCCACAATGGACTATGGTGTCATGGCAAGGTTTGAGCAAGAGAGCCGGCGACGAGCAACGGATCCGAACACGGTTGTGGATGAGATGGAGTATTTTGGGAATTTGCAAAGTATTATTACGGTGGATTACCGTAGCTTCTCCATGATAATATTCGATGTGCAGTGGTTCAAAGTGGTACTTGGAGGAGCTGGCGCAACGGTTCGACGAGGTCCATCTGGATTTCTCGAAATAGATTTCGAAAAAAAATGGATGGATTTGCGCGACACCTTTGTGTTGCCGGCACATTGTGAACAGGTAATCTTCTAGTCATTTGCTTGCTAATTGTAATACGACATGCTTTATGTCACAATGGTTTGAAGACGGTTTGTAAGTGTTTGTGAACAGGTAATCTTCTATCCAAATCCCCGACAACCTCGATGGTGGTATGTTATACCTTCAACTCCTAGAGGTGCGAGAGTATACGATCAAAGCGATGTTCCAAGCATAGATGAAGAATATATGCAAATAGAGGGATCGATCTCACAAGGGGTGGAGGCCACCGCAAGCTTGGAGCCCGCATCGGCTAACAATGATGGAAATACAGAAGTCGTAGAATTTTTTGAGAACGAGGCAGACTCGTTCTTTTGTGGTGACATGTCTATCGACCTTCCAGTGTATGCAGAGTTATGTCAGGAGATTAATATGGAACCATAGAATACTTCATTCTTGGAGAATTGTATTACTCAATTCGTTGTTTAGATCTTCCATAAAGGTAGATAAGATATGCATTTTAAGATGGATTTTTCAAAAATGATTTATATTAATGCGCTTTGTATAGTTTCAATTGATTATTCTAACATTATTTTTTATCTCTGCAGGTATTGATATTTTCAAGATGAGTCGAGGGATGAGCGATGAGGAGTTTCAGGAGATGATGGCACGTATGTCTCCAGATCAACTCGCGAGATTCAGAGAGATAGCAGATCAGGAGCTGTCTCGTTCTTCGTCAGGGCGCTCTGCTAGATCAGCTTCAGTGCGATCACATGCTTCAGCTTCGAGCAGACGATCTCGACGCTCGCGACTTGGGCCAGAGGGAGGGACTGCGACTGTAGGAGGATCAGGGGGGTGCTGCTGTGGAGACACGGACGCGGTGTCTCCGTCTCGTCGTTCAGCTAGAGCTCGGTCACCTCCATGATTTGTCACACCTGTGGGGACGTCCACTCCAGTTACTCCAGCTTTTGCGCAGCCGTCGGCAGATGTCACGCCTTTTGGTGGCACTCCTTTTGGTGGCACCCCCTCTGGTGGCACTCCTTTTGGTGGCACCCCCTCTAGTGGCACCCCTTTTAGTGGCACTCCGGGAGAGGGTACCCCCGTCGGTACACCGGATGTTCAGGGGTCTCCTAGATATGCCCAGGAGCGTGGACGGAGATGGCAGAGGGCCCATACGAGGCACACTCCTAGGGATTATGGATACCTAGTGGATGGCAGGTCAGGAGCTATCATCATGAATGATGAGGGGAGGAGGGTGATAGCTCGCATGAGGGAGTTGTGCCAACAAGTTTTTCGGCACAACGTCCTGGATCATTGGAGGAACATACCGGAGGGGAGCAAGGAGTACATAGTAGCATCCTTGCACGAGGAGTTCCCGGTGCCAGCCGCAGTGGATAGATTCTCTACGGGCTGGATGATGGATTGCATGCGTGCATACATGTCACATAGACGATCCGACGCACGCAAGGCAATCAAGAGTGGGGCTCCAAAGCCCGAGTGGTTAGATGCAGAGGACTGGCGCCGACTGAGGGAGGAGGCTACAAATTCGCCAGGACGTTGGAGTCAGCAGCGGGAGGCGGCGAGGGCACGAATCGAGGCCGGATCGGTACATCATCTTGGGAGTGGCGGCCACAGGACATATTTGGAGGACTTTGTAAGTTTCTCTTTTGTTTTGCTTATTTGTTTTTTTGAGATATTATTTATACTGACAATCATGTTTCTAACAGTTAGCATTTTGTTTTCTTTGCAGCAATCCATTACAAATCGTGATCCGCAAGGCCTTGAGACTCAATATGCAGAGAGGCACGGTCTCAGATCATTGATCGACCGATTGTACAGACGCGGCGGCCCAGTAAGTCTCTCATCTTTCATGTCCGTAGTTACCATGAGATATTTGAATGCATTATTGTATGGTGGATTGATATGTTGTTTCTTTTTCTGCAGAATCCGTTTGATGCTCCTTTGCAGAGGGACGAGCTTTCGGGGGACGACGATTTGTAGCTCGCCCTCGGATCCTTAGCGCTCACATACCTTTAGTTTTTAGTCGCCCGATCTATGTAGACATTTTCTATGTATTAGTGATATTGTTTTATGATTGTACCAATCGCATTTTATGCGATATCATGTATTTATTTCATCTATCAGTTTTATGATTTCAGTATAGATTCTTTTTGTTTGCAAACGCTTTGTATGCAGCAGTGCAGAAACTATTTTGTATGGCTCTCATACAGCACAGAGTGCTATATGTGGCAGGGCAGCTTGCTGCCCTGCCACAAAAAAAAATTTTTCTCTGTTACCGTCGCTATTTGCGTCGCAAATTTACTGCAGGCGTCGCTATTGTCGTCGCTATCAGCGTCGCAAACTCTCTGTAACCGTCGCTATATGCGTCGCTATTTGCGTCGCTATATGCGTCGCAAATGCGACGCATATAGCGACGCAAATAGCGACGATTCCATGGCGTCGTCAATAACGACACTTTTTGCGACGACGGGGGTAAATTTTGTTGTTTGTATTTTCGTCGCTTTAAACGTCGCTATAAGGTCTATATCTTGTAGTGTACTATGTCTCACATTAAAATATATCATAAATACACACATAATATGATATTCTTAGCTAGTAATTATTTTTCATCTCTTCTCTCTCTCATCAAACATCATTTTAAAATTTTCCCTCCTCTTCTCTCTCATTAAATATATAAATGTGTGTGTGTGTGTGTGTGTGTGTGTGTGTGTTCTCTCTTGACTCTGAGTCCTAATGTCTTTGGAGAGAGAGAGAGAGAGAGAGAGAGAGAGAGAGAGAGAGAGAGAGAGAGAGAGAGAGAGAGAGAGAGAGAGAGAGAGAGAGAGAGAGTTGCTAGAGATACACATAGTGAGAAATGAAGATAAGGGCCATGCACAAACACACACATATACACACATAGAGAGATGCATACACACATACACTACTTAATTTATTGCTTAGTTAGTAATTAGTTGCTAGTCGTTTTCATGTTATACTAAAAATATATATAAAGAGAGAGGGAGAAAGAAATATAGAGACGAATGAAGGCAAAGGAGAAAGTGAGACGAACGAGAGAGAGAGAGAGAGAGAGAGAGAGATTATGTGATTTTCTTTGAATTTTTTCCGTTGAAAAAAAAATCATAAGTCTCCTTCGTCATTTCTTTGAGGGGACATGTGAAATTTTTTTTCGTTGAACAAGGGGCCACTGGCAACCTCTTCTCGATGAAAAAAATTCACAAGTCCCCTCTGAAGAAAAATTTCACCAAATAGGAGGCTATTGGCAACCCATTCCCAATTTTTAAAGAATCATCAAGTCCCCTCAAAGAGATGAAGAAGGCAACCTGTGAATTTTTATTTCCAAGAAGGAGTTACCGACAACCCCTATCCGATGAAAAGAAATTCACAAGTTCCCTGAAAGAGAGAGAGAGAGAGAGAGAGAGAGAGAGAGAGAGAGAGAGAGAGAGATTATTGAGGGGAGTGAGATGTCAGTGGTTGCTCCCACATATGAGAGAGAGAGAGAGAGAGAAAGAGAGAGAGAGGAGAATTTGTTGTAGGTCTGTAAAGGAGAAGGAGAGTAAGATGTGGTAGTGGCAATGGCAGTATTAGTGCTGGTGGTGGTGGTGGTGGTGGTAGTGGAGAAGCAACAATGGTGCTTAATATATGCCCAAAAGAAAAAGAGGACCAAGTGGACTATGTGGAATAAAATTGGAGGTTGCCAAAAAAAGCTCACTCGAAAATATTGCTTCTCACATGCACTCATCCACAATCCATGCTAATCAAACAAAGAAGGTGTCAGCCAATAAAGCACTAATCCAAAAACAAGATACAAAGCAACATCAACCCCAACACAATTGCTCAATCTCATGAACTAGATTCCAAAAGGACACCATCCATTCTACTAAAGGAGAGTTATGCACCCTATAGCTTTCCCAAGGAAGCTAAGATGGAATCTACTATATCCAATGTAGGCAAGTATCCACCACAGTAGTCAACCTCAACTGTTGTCAAGCCAATAACAACTAGATAAGCCCCTGATAGTTCCCTCTTCTTCTCTAAGAGACTACCCTCTAATAATCCCACAACACTGAATACATATAATCAGTTAGTGAACTCAATCTATTGTTCAATATCAAAGCTCACAACATGATAAACACACCACCCAAGCCTCCTCCAACTCTGAAACACAAGTTGATCAAATGGTCACTTATGGACATGGTAGAAAAAATGGCCCAAAAGTAGGATAAAACTATCATACCATGCCTCAAGGAGCTCGAAGACACTTTGCTCATTCTTGCACTTGTCCTTGAACAAGTTGATATTGAAGTACTATCAGGAAAAAGAAAAGTTCATCGTAATCGGGGCATGATATGGGAAGAGTAAAATATATCTATGATGATCACCATCTCATTGAGGAACTTTTGCAGGACATTTTTAAAAGTATTGCCAAGGCCGTAAGATTGATTTTCTCTTATTCTTTGAAACTCTTCTTATGATTGCGATGACTTGCATTAGTACATTATCATAGTTGATAATGTTGTGCATCTCTATATGATTGAGTTTTTTATTGGGATTTTTCAGGACTTTATTTTCCTTCATTAAGGACTCAGTTACACATTCAAGTAAGAGGGAATTTGAATCCTAATTGACAATATCCCTATTATGATACCTTTCAATAACCACTTGGAAACTTTGTTTGGAATGGTCATGGCTCTATTATAGGTGGAGGTGATGGAATACATATACTCTGACTCGAAGGTCCTTATCTATAATGGCTTTTAATAGAACCTCTTTACGATTTATAACAGTTTCATTCGACCTTTTTGGAATCTCTGTTATTTTCTATTACTACTAAACTTTCAATTTCTTGATTAAAAGTTTCAAATTTATGAAACCTTTGATTAGAAGTTTAAAATTTATGAAATTTTTAAAGGTTCTTTACATTACTTGTGAAAGTAGGGTTTGTAGACCCTTGTGCAATTATTGATAAGTCTATGATTAACTTGGGAGAGAGTTCACATGGTAAGGGAAGCATTGCAAGTGACCATATAAATACCCCTAATGTCAGAGCTACATGTGTAAGTGCTTCCACTCCATGTGGTATTTATCCACCAAACTCAAAAAAAAAAACTGAACACATCACAATGACATTTAGAGAATTCTTTATTAAGCATGCAATCAAGAGATAATGCTAATGTTTCCCTTCACATGCTCTTTTATACTAATGGCATTCCTCATTGAAAAGTGATAAGTCCATACTTTTTGAACATGATCAAAGCAATTGGGAAATTTGGCTAGCTATAAGCCCCCATTTTATTATATACTTTGTACAAATGAATGTAATGGTAAAGTCAAATACATTGATAGAGAGTTGCTTGATATTAAAGATAAGTGAAAGAAATATGAATGCATCATTTTGTAATAAAAATTTGCATGATATTAGAGAAGTGAAAGAAATATAGATGTTACATTTTGTCATAGAAAGTTGCATGATAGTAGAGATAAGTGAAAGAAATATAGATGCATCATTTTACGTGATGGATAATTTGATCCTCATCGTAGACCCATCATTAATGTCATGGTGTCTTCTGTACATGGTTTTGTCTTCATGAAGGACTATATCCATAAAGCCAACTCAAACACGCTTTATTTACATGTTTGTTATGCTCACTAACTTAATAATTGAAAGTGCTATAATCACTTGCGACTCATGGTAATAAGTGAAGATTGGATCAAGAGAGGAGACTGTCATATTGATAAAGCAATGCAAGTACCTAGTATCATTTTGGGGATTACTTTTTTACAAAAAAGACTATTTTAAAGATATGTGCACAATTCTAAAGATCCTTCGCCTTATAGATAAGAAAGGTGCAACAATGGAGCTTATTGATAAGCTCACAAATTCTATGATTTAGAACATAGAGGGCATTGAGCATGTGGATACTAGCAAATAATAGTAGGTTATGAACTTATGTGTTGATAGATAATATACGTTATACTCTCCTTTACATGCAATTATTTATATTTTGGATTTGTGAATGATGAATTATGTCTCTTATGATTTCGTGCTTGTAACAACCAGACGAGTTGTGGATTGTGGTGGTTCAAGACATTGGGGTCCCCAACCCAATGCTCCCTAACACTCTGTGGAGTGTGGAAAAACTCACCTACAAGTGGGGTCCTATGCTCCCGAGAGAGGTAGGTGTTTTTGGTTTTTGATCACTTGAGCACCTGAGAGGACAAAGGGCCGAGTGAATAGTGTCCGTACTATGTAGGACGACTCTTGAAGCTCAAGGAAGCTTAGAGGGGCTCTGAGCCAGTAAATTCCTTGTTGACCGCAAACAGAGTGCGATCACATATATCCCAATCCTATGAGATTAGAAGGTCCTATCCTAGGCTGGTGGATAATGTCTTTTTGCGGAAAGACGATTTTGTACCACTCTGCGAAGTGATGGTTTTGGTTGTTATTATGAAATAAAGTATTTGATTTTCGAATTGTTGTTATGTGCTAAAGATTGAGTTTAACGTATCCAGTTTAACTGAGTAATAAAAGGAAATTGTTTTTTATATGTACAAATAGCATGGTAATATGCTTTGCTAATTAGAAAACTAAAACAAACCCAATCGAGGAAAGTGGGAGGCTTCAATCCTGACGATCGAATGCCTATGGCTAAGTGGACCCAATAAGTCAAACACTAGATAGAGCTAATTAAATCGTGACCCTCCCAATATCGATAGGATTAATTACCAGGTTTAACATTTTTTTAGGGGGCCAGAGCTAAGATTTTACCTTATGGGTAGGGGGATCGAGTTACACTCTCCCCCGTTTCTCGCTCTCTTTGAACTAAGTGCAGTGTTAACCTCACTCCTGCCTTTGATTGATTACAAAGTGGTCTTTCTTAGGTGGGCATTAGATTGCTGTTATGGGTGACTTGTCCACGCTTTTGCTGTGAAGTAGAACTAAGATTCCCATGTTCAACTAAGTCCTAGGTTTCCCATGAGGAGACTAGATGGTGATGTGTATGGATATGAATTTTAGTCGACTACTAAGAGGACTCCTCCAGGTCTGTCGGAGGAGGCACATACACACACACACACATTCTCTCTCTCTCTCTCTCTCTCTCTCTCTCTCTCTCTCTCTCTCTCTCTCTCTCTCTCTCTCTCTCTCTCTCTCTCTCTCTCTCTCTATCTCTCTCTCTCTCTCGTTTCTCTCACTTTCTCCTTCTCTAATTCATCTCTATCTCTAACCTCCTATCTCTTTATATTTTTGTTTAGTAACTAACTTAAAAATAATTAATAAATAAGTTATTGACTAAAATAAATTAAGTAGTGTATGTGTGTATGTACCTCTCTTCTTATGTGTGTGTGTGTGTGTGTATGTGTGTATGTGTGTATGTGTGTGTGTGGCCCTTATTTCTCTCTCTCTCTCTCTCTCTCTCTCTCTCTCTCTCTCTCTCTCTCTCTCTCTCTTTAGAGTCATTAGGACTCAAAAGAGTAAAGAGAGAATGAGAGAAAAGAAAGAGAAAAGTTTTAAAATAATGTTTAATGAGAGAGAAGAGATAAAGAATAATTACTAGCTAAGAATATCATATTATGTGTGTATTTATGATATATTTTAGTATGAGATATAGTAGATTAAAACTTTGTGAATGAACTATATTGAAATGTTTGGACCTTATGAACAAAAAATAGTCCTCTCTTTTGGAATATTTTTTCTCCTAACATAGAAAACTAACAATTAACATAACATATAGTGGCTGTTGTCTTTGCATTGTGTATTTTGAAAAATAAAGACCTTATCAAAGAATTTAAAAAATTTATACTATTGAAATTATAATCAAAATGTGACTTTTGAGTCTAATTGTGCTTAGGCCAAAAACTTTTAAATAGAGGAATTTGATCACAAGTTGGAGAGAGAGAGAGAGAGAGAGAGGATGTGTGTGTGTGTGTGTGTGTATTCTGATAAAGGTCCAAAGCTATTAATGTAGGAGAATGTATATTGGAAGTCCTAATATGCGCACATACATATGTACACATATATGAGCATGAATTATTTTTGGGTTGAGAGAGAGAGAGAGAGAGAGAGAGAGAGAGAGAGAGAGAGAGAGAGAGAGAGAGAGAGAGAGAGAGAGAGAGAGAGAGAACTATTTGAGTAGAGAGAGAAAAAAAGGGGAGAGAGAGAGAGAGAATGATAGGTGGTGGTGATGGTGTGATATATGGCATAATTTAAGATAGACAAAGAGAGATAGAGAGAGAGAGAGAGAGAGAGAGAGAGAGTGTGTGTGTGTGTGTGTGTGTGTGTTTGTGTGTGGCGAATGAGATTTTTTGAAAGAGAGAGAGAGAGAGAGAATGGAAAAACATAGAAAGAGTGACTGAGAGTGTGTGAGAGCGAGAGATTGAGAATGTGCATATTGTATGAGAGGAGAGAGAGAGAGACGAAGAGAATGAGCTACTTATATAGAGAGAGGGGGGGAGGAAAGAGAGAGATAGAGAGTAAAGGTGGTGGGGCTAGCATAATGGTGGTACAAGGATAGTGGTGGAGCTAATGATGGCGGTGGCGGCGGTGGCGGCGACGACAGTGATGGTGGTGGTGGTGGAAGTAGAACTGGAGGTGGGTACATCTAAGGGTGGAATAAGTGAACTATGTGGAACAAGAATAGAGGGGTTGGCCAAAAAAACTCACTTCTTGCCCTTTCCCACTAGAGAGAGACACCATCTCTTCACTATATCATGATTATAGATTGTGGTGAGCATTCTTTCGATGCTCATGCTATGATTAGTGATGACAAGCATAACTAGATGAAGGTTCTGTAGTTAAAGGGACTCATTGGTAAAGAGTGCTCCATGGTAGTTGCTTCCTTTGCCTTATAGCAAGCATGCACTACCATGAAAATGGATCTACAAGTTCCATCTCATGCATTGCCAAAGTACGAGGTAAGATTAGCCAAGTTCAAGGAAGATAAGGGCATTGAATTTGATAAGATATTCTTACTAGAGCAGTCAAGATGACCACCCTATATGGTACTTGTATTGGTTTGCCAAGGAAGATATGGAGCTTGTGCATATGGATGGTAAAACTACTTTCTTAATGTTGATTTGCATGAGGATATCTAAATGCACTTGCCAGAGGGCTCTATTATTGTGGAAGGCAAGGAATAGTTAGTATGCAAGCTCCACAAGAGCTAATATGGTTTGAAATAGGCTCCCATGGAGAGGTATCATAGAAAGTTCAATGCCTTCATGAGATTGTAAGGGTATGGTAGGAGTGAGGGTATGGTAGGAGTGAGACTGATTACTATTTACACATATAGAAGGCTATGAATGGTAGCCTTATGATGTTGATCCTTTATGTGGATGCCATAATACTTGTTCAAAATTAAATCATGGATATGGATGCATTGAAGAGAAGATTCCATGAAACTTTTAAGAAAAAGGACTTGGGGAATACTAGTCACATTTTTTACATGTGCATTATGCAAGATAGAGATAAGATGATACCCTATTTATCTTGAAAAGAGCACATTAGAAAAGTAATAGACCATTTCAATATGGAGAGGGGGAAGGCTATTAGTATTCTATTTTTACCTCTGAATTTGAAACTTAGCCAAGAGGACAACCATAAGTTAGATAAGAAGATGTCTAAAATGGCCAAGGTTCCTTATGCATCCACAGTTGGTAGCTTGACGTATGCTATGGTTGCTACATGTCCAAACATTGCATATGCAATGGTGGAAGTATATGGCAAACCATTTCAAAAAGAATTAAAAATAAATAAAGAGCATCATGAGAAACTTGAATGTCACTAGAGCTATGTGCATATGCTGTGCAAGGAAGGATGCATCTAACCTCGGGTATTCAAATGCTAATTTTGCAAGTAATGTAGACTCTAGGAGATCTATGACATGTTTTTCTAGTTTTGTCTTTATATTTATAGGTTGTTGCAACCTCATGCGTCTCTTGATTTTAGCCATATATTACTCTACTACCACTGATTTTAAGTATGTTGTTGCAACCATTGAGGCATGCAAGGAATCTATATGTCTTATTCATCTATTGGGAGATCTGGCATTGCAAGAGAGGTGCCTACATTGCATTGTGATAGTTAAAATGTCATCCAATTGACGCAAAATCCTATCTTTCATGCAAAGACAAAGCACATTGAGATAAAGTATTACTTCATTAGGAAGGTGCTTGAGGACCAATGCATTGAGCCTGTCAAGGTTCATACAGATGATAACCCTATAGGACTTCTCACAAAGAATTTATCTTCCAAGCACATTTTTGCACACTACATAGTGCTAATTGGCATTGAATAGCATCTTCACTCTTTTATGACCTTAAAGATGCATTGGCCTTTAAGTGAAAGGTTGTTGAGATAAAGGTCAATGGCCAAGCAGGCACCCCTTGTACTAACACACATTGTGCAAGCATATATGAGTGAAGATAATGAAGAATAAGGGTAACTAAGTACCCATCAAAATGCATTGTGTGCTTTTTGTTTCTTTCATCGTCTTGCACTCCATAGCTTTGACTTTGCATCTCACCATCACTTTCCTCTCAATGCCTTGAATGAGTGAGTGATATCAAGGAGTGTATGTGCTCTATGAGGGCTTTCCAATATGATGGTCTCTATCATAGGCTCAAGCAAGTATCTCCACTTTCACCTACTCCACTAGTTTTTTATGTCAATAAGCTCTCAAATATTATTGTTTTCACCTACTTTTTTTCCTAAAAACATCGATGAACTCTTGGATACTATGGATAGATTAGGGAGACTTGGTAGCCATATAAATACCCATCTTATTGTATATGGATGATGTGGTATTGATTGCAAAATCTTCTAAGGGCTTGTGGAGACACATGGATAGATAGCAATAGTTTTTCACGAGATAGAGGATTTACTTTAAACCTTGAGAAGACCAAGATTATGGTATTGAATACCAAACAAGATTAGGTAAGATGAGCAAGGAATTATTTTACTCTTATAAGGGATATGGTTGAGTATGCTAGATCCTAACTACACCTGGGGGTCATATCATAGAACTTGTATCTTCATTGCAAGATGCAATAGCTACCAACTTGGGAAGAGGTTGTGTAATACTAGAAGTATTTGAGGTAAAATGTGCTTGTATTGAGTTGCAAGAAACCCTGAAAAAAATATGGTTTTTTTTATATATGGTTAACAACCTTGTTATAGAGATCCCCTATATGGACCCAAGATCTTTGTAAAAATGCATGGAAGTGTTAGATTTTCTCAATGACCCACCCTCGTTAGGTGCCAACCAAGGATCCATGGTGCTCTAAGTTGTAAGGCTCCCATTATGAGGAGAAGCCATGTGTGAGAATGGACATAGGTTGGATCTTGAGACTTGTATATCAAATGAGGTCTATGTGATCGGATGCTAAAAAGATGACCTTTGTGGATTTAGCCTTTGGGTTAGATAGAGTAGTTACGTTGGTAGCAACTCAAGGCCTAATTCAAGGAGTTGCAAGGTGTGGTAGTTATGCAAGATCGGTATTTTAGGATCTGAGGGCTACAGAAGTGGCCCCTAGTAGCTAGGGGATCTCGGAAGGCTAGTGGCCCCCTTGAGACACCGAGGGCAGCATCCCCAACTCAACGGTAAAGGAAATATTTCTTGGCCAATTAGGGAAGGTTCATAATATGGTTGGATAGGTCGAGTAGACTACCTTCTTGAGCTATAAAAAGAAGACCACTCCAAAGCTATCATCAATCTATCTTTTACCTAGTCAGATTTCTTCCAACTAGTAGTCTTAAGCGCTTCACCTATCATATGTTTGAATCTAAGCTTCACAGTGGAAGTGCACGGGTCAATATAGAGCCATCTTTGTATCAGTTTGTTTGAACTTAAAGTAATTTCTATTCTTCTCATATTTATTATGTACTCTCTACTTCTTGCTCAAATTCTTATCTACTGCACCATGTAATTTCTACATGGTATCAGAGCTTAGAGGGCCACTAGCCACTAGCTTAGGATGCATCAAATAGCGGTGCTAGTGCATCAACTGGTATTGCTATTGTACTATCAATTCAAACATTGAGGATTCATCCACCAATCTTCAGGGAAGGCAAGTTAGATTTTACAAACTACACTTTGTGAAAGTTTAAAATTACAACTATCCTTTATTCTTATGAGCTTCTCGAGACAATGTTGGGGACTGACCTAGAACCACAACCCATCAAATTCTAGTTTTATGATTCCTCTAAATGTAAATCTTCTACCAGCTTGGAAATGAAGAAATGCAAATGCATTCTATACCTTAGTTGCAAGATGTTCTAATAGTGTTTTGGCATTGATTTAACAGACAACCAAGGCGTCAAAGGCTTGGAATGTACTAAGGAGTCAGTACAAAACATGAAATCAAACAAGGATTTAGAACATGGAGAATCAACTAGTAGTAGAGAAGTTTGCTAAAGGAGAGACAACTAAAGTGTTCATCACTCGAATCAAGAATCTATGCGACCAGATGGTTGGCATTGAGATACAAAGGACTAGTGAGGAGCTAGATCAAAGGTGTCTTCAAATTTTTTCACAAAGTTTAATGAACTAGTAACTACCCTAAATACTCAAGTGAGGCTCCAAACTTTGATGTTTGAGAAATTTTGTGCACTACTAATGGAGGAGGAGTTGCAGCTTCAAGCTCAAGAAGGTTGCAATAGTGGAGATGTTGCATCCTCCACCAACGCAAAAGATAAAGGTAGTTTCTCTACCAATTGTGACAAAAAGAAGAAGGGTGGTAAGAAAAAATTTCAAGGAGAGTATCCAATTCTCAATCAACTTCATTATCATGAAGGAATTCCATTATAATATTTTCCCAGGCAAACCTTGGATAAGGAACAATCATGCTATTGAGAACTAGGCCAACGACATAATGCTCTTCAAAAATCACATGAAGGTACTCAAAATAGAGATGGACATGTGAAACACCACATCCATCAACCTAGATGCCATCTCCACCATGCTAAAAGGAGATTCTCAAAGCTCGCCAAACTATAGCCCTCTCATCAAGAGCATACCTTGTCTAGAAGTGTTTAAAGCTGGATATATACCATTGCAACCATTGCCTTAACCTTGCTTGTCACTACAAGAAGAAAGGACATGCAATTGCAGATTGTCGTGTCAACAAGGTAGATGAAAATAATGGCACTATGAAGACTAAAGGGAAGGAAACAACCAATATGACTGTAGTAGAGTTGGAGTTATTCATGGTGACTATTGAGAAAGTGTATTCCTCGTCGCAAAAAATATCTACCACTGACTTAAGATTATTGGATAGTGGGGCTTTCCATCACATAACCAACAAGAAAGATATATAGTTCTATGAAGCCTCTGCAAGAATCCATTATTGTGACAGTTCGAAATGATGCAAAATGGCATGCTGAGGGCACAAGCACTATTTTCTTTATTGTTGTAAATGGTGCTCAAAAATCTTTCAAATATGTTGTATGTTTTAGAGATTAAGAGAAATCTTCTATCAATTGCTTCTATAATTGATATTGGCCATGAGGTGAGATTGATTAAGATATGTGCAAAATTTATTGATAGTGCTAGCAAACTTGTTGACAAAGGAGAAAGTAGGAACAACGTGCATGAGCTTAGTGCTCTTACAGCCACCATTGGTGTGGGCACAAGTAAACTTTGACATGAAATATTTGGTCACATTGATTTTGCAATATTAAAGTAGATGGATAAGCAAGGTATGATTGCTCAAACTGCCTACAGTAACTAAAATGAAGAAACCATATGAATATTATATGATGTGTAAGCAACAAAGAAAGGCATTTCCACAAGAAAGCATGAACAATTCAAAGGCTTCTGACTTGTGCTGTAAAATGCCTACACAAGCCTTGGGAGGATCTTCTTATTTTATGTTGATCGTCAATAACTTCATTAGGAAGATGTGGGTGTACTTTCTTCATGTAAGGCTCAATTTGGTAAGTTTAAAGAATGGCTAAAACTTATTGAGAGTGAAATAGGGCAAAGTATAAAGAAGTTTAGAACAAATGGTGGTGGAGAGTTCAACTCAAAGGAGTTTGAAGACTTTTGCAAGAGCAAAGGGACTAAGCATCAATTGATGATGCCTCATATACCTCGGTAGAATGATGTTGTTGAACACCGAAATTGCACCATTGTTAAAATGGCAAGGTATGTGCTTAAGGGCAAGGGATTGCCTAACCAATTTTGGGTAGAAGTTGTTAATACTATAAGCTACATTCTCAATCAAAGGTACACAAAGGCTCTTAAGAGCACAAGTCCGATGAGGCCTACTGTGGTAAAAAATCATTTTTCTTAAAGTTTAAATTTTTTGGATGTGAATGTTATGCATATGTTCCAAAGAATAAGAGAAATAAGTTAAAACCAAAAAAGCACAAAATGTATCTTCTTAGATTATAGTGATGAGCAAAAGGCTTACATATTGTATGACAAGAGGCGCAGAAGATCATAGCAAGTTGTCGTGTGGTATTCAACGAACAACCACATACAATGGAGGAGGAGAATATAAGTATTTCGACTTTATCATCCAACAAAGAAATAATCCACTATGAACATATCCCAAGAGTTATCAACAGACTTGAAAGAAGCACTTGTTGATCCAATATGGAGAGTAGCTATATAAGCTAAGTATGACAACATAATGAAGAATGATACTAGGGAGCTAGTGGATTGACAAAAAAAGAGGATGATTATTAGTACCAAGTGGGCCCGAAAGGTCAAGTACAAGGAAGATGGAAACTTAGAAAATTACAAAGAGAGATTAGTTACATAGGGTTTTTCATAGTTTGAAGGGTTTGATTTTCAAGAATCATTTGTTCCAAGTGCTAGAATTACCACTATTCACACAATACTTGTAGTGTCTGCTCATAAGAAGTGCCTAGTTTACCAAATGGATGTTAAATCAACATTCTTGAATGGTAACCTCAAGGAGAATGTGTATGTGGTTCAGCCACCAAGATTTAAGGCCCCCCTTTTGAGAATGAAGTTTGTAAGCTAAAGAAGGCATTGTATGGGCTAAAACAAGCCCCTACAACATGGTACCTGCAGATAGATAAATTCTTTCTAAGCTTGAATTTCAAAAGATGTGCCTCAAATGCTAACTTGCATGTTTACAAGGATGATAAAAAGTCTATACTTAAGTGTCATGTATGTAGATGACCGTCTTATTATAGGTGAGCATGAAGATATGATGACTCGAAAGGCTTTGAGTTTTGAGTTTGAAATGACAAACTTGGGCTTGTTGCACTATTGTTTGGGGATTGAAGTCTGGCAAGAGCCTCTAGCAAAATCTTCAACTCTCAAAAGAAGTATACATGGGAGATCTTAAAATCATTTGGCATGATGGAGTGTAAGGAGATAGCTACACCTATGGAGATCAATGTGAAGTTATCCATTGAGGATACATCAGCACTAGTAGACATTGGGAGGTACAAGAAATTGGTTGGCATCCTCATCTACTTGTGCAACACTAGGCTAGATATTAGTTTTGTTGTTAGTGTCTTGAGAAGGTTCTCAAACAAACCATGAGAGAGTCATTGGAAAGTTAGGATGATGCAGGTGCTCAAATACCTCAAGGGAACTCTTGACTATGATATCGCATACACTTTCGAAAGTGCTCTTGTGGGGAACTATGACTCATATTGGGCAGGTAACAATGATTCCACAGATTGGTTTTTGGGTATTGTTTCTCTTTAGGTTGAGGAATATTCTTCTTGATCAATAAGAAGCAACCAACTATGGCATTGTCTTCTACCGAAGTAAAGTACAAGGTTGTTTGTTTTGCTACATGTGAAGCAATATGGTTGAGATTCTTATGTTATATGGAAGTATAGGATGAGGATCCAAAAATGCCAAGATGTGACAATTAGAGTTACATCACCATTGCCAAAAATCCAATTTTTCATGCACATCAAACACATTGAGATCCAATATTACTATGTATGTGACTTGATCAAGGATGGGATATTAGAGCTTGTCTACTATCCAATAACGGAAAATGGAGAAAATATATTCACCAGAGCTCTTATGAGGGACATGCTTCAAGTTCATCTTTAGAGACTCGATGTTGGGCCAAGGATGTAGCTAACCTGTAGGTGGACAATAAGGTAGGGTGTTAAATATGCTCAATGACCCACCCTTGTAAGATGCCACCAATGATCCATGGTACTCTAAGTTGGAAGGCCCCCATTATGAGGAGAGCCATATGTGAGGGTCTTGAGACTTGTATATCAAATAAGGTCTATATGACTAGATGGAAAAAATGTGATCTTTGTGGATCTAGCCTTTGGGTTAGATAGAGTAGTTATGTTGGTAGCCACTCAAGGCACAATGCATGGAGGATAGAAAAGGGAATATTCCATGGCCAACCTAGGAAGGTTCATAATATGATTGAACCAGCCAACTAGACTACCATCCTTGGGTATAAAAGGAAGACTCCTCCAAAACCATCATCAATCTATCTTTCATCCAGTCAAAATTCTTCCAGGTAGCCTTAAGCTCTTTGCTATCATCTGTCTAGATCGCCATCTAAGCTCTTTCAACTAGCCTTAAGCTCTTTGTCTATCATTTATCTGGATCGCCATCTAAGCTTTACAATAGAAATGCACGAGTGGATATAGCCATTTTGTATCAATTCATTTGAAATTAAAGAGGTTTCTATTCTCCTCATATTTTTTATGTATTCTCTAATCCTTGCTTAGATTGTGTTCAATGCACTATGTAATTTCTCCAAGAAGGCACGGAAGGGTACTGAGAGGCCCCATGAGATTATTAGAGCTGAGATAGTAGGAGCACATGTGTTATGGAGGTCGTATTTTACTTGGTGACTTGCTTAAAGAGGATATGGGAGCTCCAAAGGTATAGATATCCACAATTGGCATTGACTTCCTCTAGACAATTAGTAAAGTATGGAGAGATATGTTGTTGGTATGCAAAGATGTAATCATGGATGAGGACACATGGATTACATATGGATGCACTTCTAGTGCTATAGTAAATTTTGGATTTCCCATACTTATATCTCACTCATACAAAGTGGAACTAAGTTATCAGGTCAAATATTGTCAAGATTGATATAGGTCATAAAAAAAGATGGCATGGCCCATACCTAAATCATATAAAGTGGAAAAGAGTTATCGAGTTAGATATTGTCAAGAGTCATGTAAATGAGTGTAGTCCCCCCAAAGCCACCTAGCATAAAGATAGAATAATATCGATGCCATTTCTTCATGTGTCAGCAAAGGGATTCATTGTGATTCCAGCATATATGCATGTACACTTCACCCATGGGATACATATTGCTAATATTGGATAGATGCAGACACCATTACACTAGCTAAGGATTGATACACACATGTCCAAGGATACACACATTTTCCTACTATGTCATCATGAGGTTGAGTCTAAGGATCACTTTGTTTGTAGATGCACCCTATATTATGAAATCAAAGGGAGATTTCATTGCTTTTTTTAAGATGGACTTAAACCATCAAGTTATCATTTTGTACATGATACTATCCTCTGCTTGAAATCCTTAGGATTGTAAGCATCAGCATAGTTAGCTATTTCTTATTTCCATTATTATTCTCGAGTTAACATGATCAAATGTACTCATTTCCTTATCTCATAGGCTATTCTTTCTTTTTGGAGTTCACACCAACTAGAGGTTGAGATATCTCATTTATATAGTGTTTGGACATTTAAATAACTTAGTCATTTTGCACTCTTCACATCAACAACAAAGAGAAGCACTATATCTATCAATCCTCTACCTACTATGAGATCTAAGATTGTGTCCATTGAAAGGGACAATTTTGGGTAGCTATCAAGTGTCATGAACCACACAAATTAGAGATGTCTTAGCCCCTTTCTTGTGTAGAGAGACCATCCTACGAGGTAGAGTGCCATTATACAAGCAGCTATCCTAAGACAACTCAAAGATTTTTTAATTACTCAAGAAGCCTCAGTGTAGTCTAAATCTACAATTGGGAGGAGTTGGGAGTCCCCCATACAAGCTCAACTTAAATTTGATCAAGGGATATTGGTTAAGTAGTTTCACTTGGCCAATCCAAACATTTAGGTCACGAATGATGCATCTTTGGCACATGCATAAAAGGATACAACATATTATAGCAAGAATCAAAATGAGGACTCCTAGGTTCTTTCCCCTGTATTGAATGAAATTGAGGCTACGTAATAGCAATCGATGGGAAATTTCTTGAGATTATATGTATCTTGATGGCCTTCCTAGGTCTAGTTCATATAGTTTTTATCTTGATATAGAGCCTAGATAGTTGGACACCTTTACCACTTATAATAATACTAGCTAGGATTTTAGTATTAACATATAAGCTTCTTTTCACTTTCCCAAATAGTTGCATAATTTTATAGATGGTTGCAACCTATGTTTTTATGTCATGCGGGCCTTTTGCGAAATTTAATAGATCATTTCGTGTGTGTGTGTGTGTGTGTGTGTGTGTGTGTGTGTGTGTGTGTGTGTGTGTGTGTGTGTGTGTGTGTGTGTGTGTGTGTGTGTGTGTGTGTGTGTGTGTGTGTGTGTGTGTGTGTGTGTGTGTGTGTGTGTGTGTGTGTGTGTGTGTGTGTGTGTGTGTGTGTGTGTGTGTGTGTGTGTGTGTGTGTGTGTGTGTGTGTGTGTGTGTGTGTGTGTGTGTGTGTGTGTGTGTGTGTGTGTGTGCGCGTGCGTGCGTGCGTGCGCGCGCGCACGCGCACGTGTGTGTGTGCGCGCGTGCGCGTGCACACGCTCACGTGTGAGTGTGTGAGTCTTACGAATAGACTAGAGGAAATTTAAGATTTTGGGTCCAAAACCCATCTTTTGTATAATTGGACCATAAAGGGCTAGTACAAAATCTTTCTCCAAGTCCATTTGAAACGTTACTATCTCTTGATTTGTATATTATGCATAATACATTTCATCTATACATTGAGAATAGTGTGAAAAGTATGTTTCCCTTTGATGAATCTATATTGAATATAGGGTGCACTATCATCAAGATATGTTTATGCAATATATTAGTCAAGTCCTTTGGAAAATTTCTTATGCATACTACCCATCAACAAAATAGGCCACCAATATTTGAGAGAGGAAGGCAAGGGCACTTAGAATGAGGCATAATCCCTATTTCTTAGGCTTCTTAACAAAAAGGTCAAAGGTGGCACAAGCACATCAACATACTTTACAAAGAATTCACTTGTTGGGCCATCCTAGCCAAGGATGTTGTCCTCGGACATATAGGTAAGAATTACATCCACCTAAGCTTCACTAATATTTGATTCTGACAACACAAGTATGTGGGGAGCAACCCAATTCTTGACCAAATCATTTTTAAAAAAACCAAGAAATCACAACTCTCAAAGGTATACACATGAGGCCCAAGTAAATCAATAAAGTAATCTCTACAAATATTCATAACATTCTATGGATCTATAATCATCTGATTCAAGGAGATTTGCAACCCGCACACCATTTTCCATAGCAAAAGAAGCAATTGATTGCGATAAAACTTATGTGTCTAGCATTACTATCAAGTCTTAGTCAAATATGCACACTTAACATATTATAGGATTGCAACCAAGAATGTTTAAAGTTATCAAGTGCAAAGATGCATAAAGCACAACATCATCATTTGGAGTGTCAAATTTCTACCAATCTCTACCCTCAAAACATAGCATGGGTGGATCCCATGTTTATCTAGCCACTCTTTGCGCATCACGTCCAATATCATAACTCTAGCACTGGGGAGGTCATCTAGAAGTTGCCTCATATGAGAATCAAAGACATGATGTTCAAGAGATGAGGAGTCAAAACACAATATCATCTTGCCCAAATGACCAAATGGAAGAGGTACATAGGTTGTGTGAGCATTGTAAATTCTAAAGGAAAATGATCGCAAAGGACACAATACTATTGAACCACAATATCTAACATGTTTGGCAATAAAGAATCATCATGCACAAATATGGGAATGTCTAAATGTAGGCTAAGAAGGATTCACACATGTTAACATCAACGACCAACAAATTAGGCTTGCCAAGCTGAAGGCATGATTATAACTAATGCCACAAATCACAACAATGTGTACCATCATTTGATGCATATGTGCCAACTAGCAACATAACTTCATACTGACATGTAATCCCAATTGCAAGGATTCTATCAAACCATCCCATTTGGCCAAGACTAGCTACAATTTCTCATGTACAATCGTTAACACACCCAAGTAGCCCATTGATGGAACCCTAGCATAAAATTATTTTAAGTCATGACAATGTACTATCATTCCTACTTCTTTATAAATTTTATACCTAACTGTGCATAAGACATCCCAAGGATTCACATACAACACTCTCCACACATGTTATGTTTACATCAACAACAAATGCTCTAAACATTCCAAGTGACGATTTTCATAAGGAATAGAGAGACAAACTTAGATATAAGACTATTATTGTCTTTCCTTTGCCTTTGTCTCCAATGTAGCTAGCAACTCTTCAACCAAAAAACAAGCCAATAGTACAAATGCATTTTACCCACAATCATATGTATTTGAAGTAGATTCCCAATTCCAACACGTAATCACTTCCCCTCCCTTTTCAAAGGCAAGATGAGCAAAAGCATCACATGGTCTAACCACTCAAGGCCATAAAATTAGAACCAAACTTAGTGCTTGGCGACCCCTAGTCTTTTATCACAAGCTCCCAAGTTGGTTTGTTCTTCATCCTCACATCAATGCAAAGCACTTTATTACAATCTAGCAAGATGTACCTATTTATGAACCGGTTCTTTTCCCTTCAAAAACTAGTTATTTGTCCACATGATCACATCCAGCGAGTTGAGATGGTACAAAGCCACCAAGACAATTTGCAAGACTCTCTCTCTCTCTCTCTCTCTCTCTCTCTCTCTCTCTCTCTCTCTCTCTCTCTCTCTCTCTCTCTCTCTCTCTCTCTCTCTCTCTCTCTCTCTCTCTCTCTCTCTCTCTCTCTCTCTCTCTCTCTCGGAGGCCGCCGCGCCATCCCTCAGGCCTGTTGCCGACCACCCATCGTTGTCCGAACGACAAAAAGTAGGGCCACGTCACACCCGACACTCGAACCACTCGTCCGACCCACATCACGAGGACCATTCGAACACCTAGAGGGCCCAGTCGAATGCCAAGCACCAGCCGCCCACGCCCATCACTCGAACCATCCCCTCGAGGCTCGCCCACTGAATCGGACCGCCACAGGGACTCGAACCACCACCCCCCCCTACCCCGCGACTCAAACAAGTCCCACCGTCGCCTAACAAAGGCCCGCCACCCTCCCCCCCCCCCCCCCCCCCAAACCCCCTTCAGGCCTATCCCCAGCCACAAGCCTCCCGGCCCACTACCCCTACACCTAGACTCGTCACCCTCCCGACCAGTCACACCATCTCCAGGTCCAGCCAGCACCCCGCCATCTCCCGCCACTGCCCGATTGATCACACCATCTCCAAGTCCCCAACCAGCACCCCGCCATCTCCCGCCACTGCCCGATCAACCCACCACCCACCCGCAATGGGGCCAAATAGCCCATCACCCCAACCCGCTAGGCAAGACGAGCAGACTCATAGGATGAGCTCAAGCAAAGCATCACCGTCGCCAAGCAACCGCACAAGAGGGGAGAAAAATGAAAAATACTCGACGATCTAGAGCAACATCGACAAGATGACAGACTACCACGCAAAGAAAAGCATGGAGGCCCTCCGAGACGTATGCAAGATGCACAACCAGAACATCGGCAACATCAGGGAAATCATGGCAACAATGTGCGTGAAAACCACACACCAAATCAAGGAGGAAATAAGCTCAAAAGTGCAAGAATGGAAGAACGAAATCTACACGGAGATCACAGCACACTTCACCTCTTGGAAGGTGGACATTAAAAGGTCCCTCCAAGAGAGAAATAGGGTGATTGAAGAGCTAAGGCACGAGCTTGATGACTACTGAAACTAGCTTGACCTCCTCAAGAAGGAGGAAGGGGAAATTAGTAAAAAAATGTCTACAAAGGTGCAAACTGAGATCTACGAGCTGAAGACACACATGACAAAGGAGCTCAACACATGGGCAAACATAGTGAAACAAGCACGAGCCGAGGTGGCCAAGAACTGCAAGTGGATTGAAGTAGCGAAGAAGGCACCAACAAAGAAGGAGGAATCTGTGAATGCAGCATTGGAGGAGGAGAAAAGAAGAAAACTTAGAGCGCTCCACATCCGGGTGGTAGGATGGACAGAGGGAGACAGCCCCTTTGTAGACGCTAAGAAGATATGTGAAAAGCTAGGAGTTGAGGAACCCATAATAGTGGCAAATGCATGGTGCGTAGGGAAAGACCTCACCAAAAGCCAACCTCTCATCCTGAAATTCACCAACCTAAAATCCCGACAAGTCTTCCTCTCTAAAAGGGGAAAAGGTCTATCTAGAGAATGACCTCACACACCCACACAGGTGGCATACCATAAGGAATGCATGCCACAAATCTTGGAAGCATGCAAAGCGGGGAAATGGGCAGTATACCAAGATGGCCAAGTCATCATCACAAATAAACGCCAATGACGGGGTGCGGCCTATGAGACCCACCTGAGGTTTGCAGTATGGAACTGCAACGAAGCTATGAAAACAGATGCATGACTACTATTCCAAGAGACCTTCACCGACAAGGATATCATCCTATACACAAAAACCCACCAAAGCCCATGCACATACCTACCCGAAGTGAGGGGATACATATGGGAGACGGCATGCCACCCTAGATCTCGAACAAAAGGAGGGACCCGAGGGTCCGAAGGAGTCGCAAAGCTATACAAGGAGGAGTTACAGCCCATGGTGCAAGTCATGCAGAAAGATGAGGAGGCCCGGTTCATGTGGATCCGAATACACACAAATCGCCCTCGAGACATCTACATGGCGGTGTGCTACTTCCCCCCAGCACACTCCCCATATGCGCCACAGAAGGGGGAGTCACCATACCTACCACTGTACGAGGACATCATGCACTACTCCAACTTGGGGGATGTCATGTTGGCCAGAGACTTAAATGCCCACACAGCACAAAGACAAACTCCCTTCTTCGAGAGCAAAGACCACATATACAAAGAGATAGCACCGAAGGAGATAGGGCTCAACCATACATCACAAGATATAGCTGAATGCACCGAGTATGGCGACCACCTACTAGTGCTAGGGGGCGCGCATCGATTATTCATCCTCAACGGGTTGGAGAGATGGCGCGCCGGCTTGGACACCCTCACATGCTTCCCACATAAGCATGCAGCTAATTGCAACAAATGAGAAAATTGGGAGCAAGCACAATGGATTACATACTCGGGCCCCTATCACTTATCCCTGACATCCAGTCCTTCAGAATATCACCCCACTCGCTCGTAGTGGCCGCCGACCATGCCTACCTGCAGTTTGACATCGCCTATAGACATGACCTAACCCCCCCAGCAAGCTTCCCCATTCCCTAGGTACCACTTCACCAGGTTAAGTGCGAGCACTT
Organism: Lygodium microphyllum; assembly: GCF_053477565.2. Lineage (NCBI taxonomy): Eukaryota > Viridiplantae > Streptophyta > Polypodiopsida > Schizaeales > Lygodiaceae > Lygodium > Lygodium microphyllum. The sequence continues at coordinate 28,893,447 of NC_141144.1, read as the reverse complement.
CTTCCGACCACCTCTATTGGAGCCTATAGGAAATGAACCCCTACTCACCCTTGGAGATCACAGCAAAACTAGCGAGAACACTCCACACCTCGACAGCCAAGTACTTCCCCCACACATCCCCCCATCCCTTCCCTCCGGAAAAGAATGTCCCACGGAATAGCCGGTACGACGCAAAGTGTAGGGAAACCCTACTCCATCTTCAACAGGACGAAGCACAGGGAGTACACACTCACAAACACGCATGCTTGATCTTCTGCCGCCTTGTAGGAAGGAAGAAACAAGCCTACCTATCCAAAGTGGAATGCGAATTCTACTAGCTATTCTTGGGATAGGACAGCAAGGAGGCGTGGAAGGAATCCCAAGAGCCCCATGCTCAGACACCCATTACCTCCCCGGACACATGGCATGCATATGCAACCTCATTGTACCAAATACCCGAGCAGCCCTCGCTGCCCCGACTACCAAGGAGCAGACCTGAGTCATCTACATTCTTTAAAACAGAGCAGGTTTGGGACACCATTGACAGACTATGAAATGGCCGAGCCCAGGACCATGAAGGCTTGGTAGCAGAGCACTTGACCTATGCCTAGGACGTACTTGCACCCCTTCTAGCCCACATGTTCAACAAAGCCTTAGGTGAGGGCTTCCCTACCAGCTAGTCGGCCAACACCATAATACCTATCCTGAAGGCTAGAGATCCCATGGCCCCCACAAACTACCAAACAGTCATGGTTGGCCATGTACTAGCCAAGCTCTATCGATCCATCCTGGACCTTCAGCTAAGCAAGTGGGCGAAGCAACACCAGCACCAGGCGACTGGACAAGCAGGGTTCAAGAGAGGGTACTCCACTCTTGACCATATCCTCACACCTAGAGCCATTATAGAGGAGGGCAGGGCACACAGGAGGTGGGTATACTACTGCTTCGTGGACTTCTGCAAGGCCTTTGACATGGTACCACGAGCCAGGCTCATGCAGAGACTACAAGAACTGGAGGTCCCGCCCAAAATGTGTTGGGGGATACCAAAGGTCCCGCCCAAACACCGGGGGGGCTGTCAAAGGAGATAACTAGCACTATTGGAGTTAAACAGGGATACCCACTCTCACCTACTTTATTTGGTCTCTACATTGATGAAATATCGGAGTACATGGATAGATTGGGAGGGGAGGGATCTAGCCTAGGAGGGATACTGATACCCATCTTACTATATGCGGACGACATAGTTCTCATCTCCAACATGCCCGAAGGGCTACAGCACCAATTGAAGGCATTACGGGCCTTCTGCCAGGATAAAGACCTCACTGTGAACTTGGGGAAGACCAAGGTCATGGTGTTCAACACTTCGACCCAATGGATTCAACGGTCAGTACCCCCCTTCACATACGGTAGGGAAACTGTGGAAATGGTCCAAAGATACGTCTATCTGGGGATTACATTTTTAGGACTGAGATTCACTTTGAGAAAGGTAGCAAAGATAGATTGACACGAGGCTATGCAACCCTCAAATCCATGGAAAACCAATGCGCCCGCATACAATGCCAAGAGTCCCGTACAAAGCTCTGACTATTTGACACTCATCACACCAGCACTCTTGTACGGGTCTCCCATATGGGGATCCAGTCTCTACCACATGAGGAGGGCCGCATAGGACCAACCACTACCTCAGGAGGAGGCCACCTATGAGGGATGGGAGCAGATGGAGAGACCCCTGGTACTTATGATCTCACGGATGATCAAAATCAAGCCCTCTGTGCCACACGAGATCATCATAGCAGAGATGGGGGAACCGCCCATCGTAGCTAAGGCCCTCTTCCAAACAGTGGCCTTCTTGCACCGACTATGGAACTTGCCCCGGCATCAATACCCCAAACTCGTGTTGGAGTCGTCCAAACAACTAGCACTGCAAGGGGACAATGAATGTTGGTATGCCCGAACAGAGACCTGGCTACGGCTACATGGCCTACACATGGACCACCTCCCCCCACTACAATACAGCCTAGATTGCCCCCACTTGGTGGGAGGAGGTGAATTGTATCATCAGAATGGACATCATTCAACTACACATGGCCAAGACATGGGTGACTCCTACAGAAGACCTAGGGACAAAGAAGGCTTTCTACCGGGAGCACTTCCTGCACATATATCCGGACGGCTTCATTACTCGCCCAAGCTACATGGACACACACTTGTCCCATGGAGTTAGAAGCGCCATCGGACAGATCTGTACATCTTCACACCAGCTACGGGTCGAGATAGGTAGATATGGGACCCACCCCCTCCCCCTAGAAGATCAGATCTGCCAAATCTACCAACTCGAGCCGGAGACAGAAGAACACTACATATGCAGGTGCCCAGCGTACTATGAGATCCGGGGATGCTTCCACTGCCTATTCGGAGAAGGATTCGGGCCACTCTCCAGAGTGATGGATTTCAAGGACTAGAGATGCCTCGGGCTCTTCTTGCTAGAAATACGGCGCCACAGAGACCACATGCTCCGAACCTCGGAGCACAGACGGGAGCCGCCCAACACCTGCTCACAAAATTCTACGGAGAGCCAACTACCATCCCCACCCTTGAGTCCCCCACCAACCCCACTGACCTCCTGTCCATAGGGGACCACCCTAGCCATAGCCATGGCAAGAATCAAAGCGCAATGCCCACGCCCAACCGGCCCCGGCCCCCGCCCCCGCAGGAGGCACATGTCAAGGATACAAGGGATACTACGCCGCCACCAATAGACCCTACCCCACCGATTCAGCTTCTCGATATTAGATAGACCCATGCGGGACATTTTAGGATGACCAAGCTCCATGAGTAGTTCCACACCATACTTGGAACACATATGAATTGTACCCAGTCTATATACCACCTTATGCCTACTCAATTAGTTTATCACAACATTAGATGGTAGCTTTACTGGGACTTGGAAAGTTTCCCAAACATTCTGTATGTAACGTTTTGGTCTCATAGGCCACCTTGGCTATCCGTAGACGTTAATATAACTCCCTCCCTCCCTCCCTCCCTCCCTCGCTCTCTCTCTCTCTCTCTCTCTCTCTCTCTCTCTCTCTCTCTCTCTCTCTCTCTCTCTCTCTCTCTCTCTCTCTCTCTCTCTCTCTCTCTCTCTCTCTCTCTCTCTCTCTCTCTCTCAACCTCCATTGCCACTTGTAGATTGTGTGTGTGCGTTGCCACTTGTAGATTGTGAGTGTGCGTGTAAGTGTGTTCGAAAGCGGTTCCATTACATAGAAAATCAAAGTTATTAAGTGCAAATTGAGCACAACTCTATCTAAATCTAGCATCATCGACAAAAAGAACTTGTAAGTATGCATGTTCCTCGTCACTAGTCCTTTTTTTTGCAAGTAAAATATGGCTGATTATATTAATCAAAAAAAGCCAGCCTCACTCTCTCCAGCATCAACTCGTCGTCCTCTATGTAGAGTGATGTATCATTTACATACTCAAGTCTAACAACTCAGTCTCCTCTCTCACTAGAAGTTGGCTGTGTAATCCACTCACGTGTGACCTGAGGAAGTGAGATATCGCCTCTACAAAGAGCAAGAATAGGTATGGGGCCAGGGGGCAACCCTGCCAGACCGATCTTTGCTGCCGAAACTCCTCCCCTCGCCTACCACCTATGAGAACCCTGCTAGTGGCCAATCTGTAAAGTGCGGAGACCCCTCAAATCCAAGCATGAGGAAAACCCAACCTCACCGTGGTACCCTCTAGGAAATCCAAGTCCACCCTGTCATAAGCTTTCTCGAAATCCAAGAGTAGTATGGCCAGTCTCTGCCGATTGTGCTAAGCCCACTTTGTCGCCTCAAAGAAGGTGAATACATTGTCTAGGATGCTCCTATCTTGGACAAAGCTCGTCTATGTAACATGGATGATGTCTGGAAGTACGGGGCGTAGTCGCCTACCAATCATCTTTGCCAGTGCCTTATAGGCCACTGACAATAAGGTGATTGGTCTCCACTACTAGGAAAGCTCCAACCGGTCTCCCCCTTTCGGGAGAAGACTGATAAGGCATGCCGAAAGACTCCCTGGCATCTGTCGTGAAGTAAAAATCTCCTAGAAGGCCATCAATAGGGGATCCTTCACCACTTCCTAGTAGGTAATGAAGAAGACCTTAGAGAGGCCATCCTCTCCCAAGCATTTCCGCATGTCCTATGTATGGAAAGCCTCCTCTAGTTCCTTCTCTATGAAGGGGTCTAGGAGGAAGCGTCCCATCTTCTCTATGACGAGGGACGCGATGTGATCCCAAACCTACTGTCTACATCATTGTCCTCTAGCTGAGATTGTCTCCTGCTGAAAAAGGCGTCTATAGTAGTTGGTAGCAATCTCCATCACCTCGTTTGTGCTAGAACATGTCCTTCCATACTGATCTCGAAGTCTGAGTATCTGCTCTCCTGAGGTGCAAGACTGGTGCACCTGGAAAAACTCCTTGCACATCGTGTCCCCCTTCCGCGCCCAGAAAGCTATTGAGGTGCCGAAAGAGAAATCTGAGTGCATGTCCTCTAGGACAACAATGGTTGCTCGCGCGCGCACCTACGCGTGGAGGGTGGGATCCCTTGGTGCCTCCTGTAATAATCTCTCCGTGACTGCAAGGTCCCGCCAGAGTGCTCTCTCCTCCCAGCTCTAATGCCTGGCCTGTATGGCTGCCTCTTGGTAGATACTGCTCAACTTGGATAGGACCTCTCCAACCTCTGTGATCCGATCCCTCATGCCCCACTCCCTAGTCCAAACCTTCTCTATCTGTCTCGTCACCTCCTTCCTCCTATAGATCGAGTCAGGAATCCGACAAGATCGTGTGTCTAGGGCAGATGCTGGGGGATCAAGTGTCAGGAGAACTGAGCAATGATCGGACAGCGTGATGCCCGCCGACCCCGTCAACTGCCCAATCTGTCCTCCATAAGCCACCCCTCTCCCACCTAAAACCTGTCCAACCGCTCCAGTAGGACTCCACCTAGCTGCCTTTGTCCCCAAGAGAAGTCCAACGACCTCTCCCTCCTGTGGAAGATAGGGTCTCTCCGGGCATCGCATGCTCCTACTGCCAGTAGTAAGACCTCCCATGCCTCCTCCTCCTCCCCAGCCATGCTCTTGTATTTTCTGCCTCTGCCCTCCTACTGGTCCTCCAAAGCCTCCAAGTTGTTGAGGTATCCTCCAACAAGAGTCCACATCTGGGATTCCATCTACAATCTCCACCCAGAACCTGTTGTATGCCCTAACCTCCGTATGGGCATAGACATTGAGGACTCCAAGGCACAAGTCCCCAATATCCAATCTGATCCATAGAACCCTTACTGCCACTATCGTCTCGTGGTCCCGAACACAGACGGTAAGACTCGAGCCAATAGAGGTGCATACACCTCCACTCCTATCGTGGGCACCTATGGCGTGCTTCCAAAAAGTGTGCCAGCTGCCCGGGAGTACCTTCCCTACCCGCTGGGCCTAGGTGGGAGTGAGCTTGTGCTCCTATAGAAGTAAGATGTTGATTCGTCCGGCAAGGGCAAGCTGCAGCTCCTGCCAAACAATCAACTTTCGAAAACCACGTGTCCCACTGTAGTGGAGACTATTCACATTTCAGGATGCAAGGTGTAAGCTCATGGGGAAACCTGACTGACCAAATAGGCATCTGTTCGATGTGGAGGCTGCTAATGAGAAGGAGAAACTATGGGACATGCAAGTACGCTTTGCCACAAGTCTGGACGGCGAACTCCAATCCTCCATGGTGGCCCTCAACCAGACCATAGGGGTGATAGATGCTCCATGTGGTACTATCAATGCATCTATCAGCCATGCTGAGTCGTGACTCTATACACTGGTAGAAACGGACCGCCTGTGCCAGAGGCCACTCGATCACATTCCTCGGAGCTCTCCACTATGGAGGGGCTCAAAACATAATGCTCAAGTGTGGGACCTCGACACCAGCCCACCAGTTGATATCCATCATGCAACCAAGCCACTACTGTACAAATAGTATTAGTCCTTTTCCCATCCACTGGGAGATGTGGTCCGCCACTTGACTCTTCAACTCCTCTATCTGTGTCGTCGTCCAATACCCTGAGTGAGAGGACTGAAGGAAAAAGTGTAGTTTGGTCCATCTGGTGGTGCTAGTAGATGAGCCTTGCCCCTCCTGGACTTACGAACCACAAAAATCCCCACCTCTAGAGGTAGTGGGAACTCTCCGCACTCCACAATTCTTAAGTAGGACCATGGGGGCCACTACGAAAGAACTCCTATGGCAACAGCTATGCCTGTCTCGATAAAGTGTAACGAGTGGCAGGGACAAATATACTGGTGGTTGTGTGGGAGGGAAAAAACTGCTGATGCAAGGAGCATGTGGATGTGGGGGACTGCGGTCCTACCGGGCGGGGCGAGCAGGGGGGGCTACGGAGTGCTCTGCCGAGGGGGCGTCGCTCGCCCTCCTGCTCCCTATTGTCGAGACTGCGTTTGAGGAGCTAGTTGCGGCTTCCCCTGTTGTCTCCCTCTTTGTCGTCGCTGGACCCGTGTGAAGCCGTCAGTGTCCAGCTACGGGTCTATCGACGAAGCCGCCTTGGCTCCAAAACGTGTATAATTTGTTGCCTAATGCGCAAAGTCGTAGCAGTGCAAGCACTGCCCTGGTTGCCCAGTCACAATGACCTACTACCTAAAAAAGTAACCTCCTGTCTCAATCTCCATGAACTTTGATATATTCTTTCTGTCTTTCACGGTCACTCCTACCTTTGGGACTCCTACAATTGTCGTTGCATTTGTGAAGGAGGTAGGAAGGACTGTGCCAAAGAGCCATTCAAAGTCCTCCACTAATTGGCGGTACTCTACCGCCAATTCGAGGAAAAGTAAGGTGACTGGGTATCTGAGAAATCTGTTGTGGAGCGCAAATGTCTCCACTATGAAGCCGCTATACCAAGGAACCATGTAAATTACCCCCTTCGTGGAGACATAGGGCGAGCTCTCTACTAACTCACGAGCTGCGTCCGCAGAGGAGAGTCCAACCATGAAGATCCCTCGGCCCATGAGGACTGCCTCCACAATCTGCGTTGTGCCAGTGCGCAACATGGAGTGGAGTCAATCCCACAGCTATGCCCTCAATGGGGAGTGTCCAACGACCTAACCAAAGATTGTTGTTTCTTTCAACTCCATCTTTGTGGCACGGACGGCTCAGAGCTGTTCCTCAGAGAGAATGATGTGCAAGGTGTTTGATTGGGGGGCACTCGCAGAATGCACGAGAGGCGGCACCATGGAGAGAGGCAGCAGGGGCTAGAGGGCGGGGGGGCCAATGAAATGACGAGAAGGGCAAAGGGGGGCATCATGGTAGCGAAGATGGGTGGCGCAGCTTGACACTGAGACAAGGGGAGCAACGCGATGGCACGCTGCAGGGGTGAGAGGGATGGGGGGGCACGACGCCAGTCAAAAGGGGGGGTGGGCACAAGAGGCAGCACAATGGAGGGAGGCCGCAAGGGCCACAGGGCAGGGAGGCCATCGAAATGACGAGGATGCAGGGGGCAACGTGGTGGCGAGGATGGATGGCACAGCTTGATGCTGAGACGGGGGGAGCAACGCGATGGCACGCTACAGGCGAGAGGGATAGGGGACGCGACGCCAATCAACAGGGGGGGATTGACGGGGTAGCGATGAGGGGGGCGAGGGCAGCAGCGTGTCGATAGGAGTTTAGTGGCTCCCTCGTCACTAGTCCTTCTGGCCCAAATAAACAAGAAGACAATGTCTTCTTTGCATTTGTTTTTGACAACACAATTATATTAAGCTCCTAACAAACATTGCTGATTTATACTTGCATCTACTGTTTTAAAGAACTTGTTAAGATGTGTGCAAATTTTGATAATTATGTTTGAAGATTTAGTAAAGTAATACAAACGAAAATCCAAGCCCACTACATTATGTAATTGTCTTCTTGGGAATACTGATATTATGAATCTAGTAAGGCATATCTTGATGCAAGTGAAATTCATCGTAAATAAAACTTGGTTAGCTTCCATGCCTGGCTAAGCCTTTATACACAGATGGTTGCATTCATTAAATAACATAAAGGTATATTCCTCTCCCTCTATTTTCTCTCATCATGACAGTAATATTCTCTTCTTTGGGTAGTTGCTAAACATTGCTAGGCATGAACGTCATAAAGTCAGTGCATACTGCAAGCACCCAATTAGTTATCATTGTTGAGATAATAAGGATTTATATTTTCAGCATCAAAGTACAAATACATTCATTAAATAACATAAAGGTAAATTCCTCTCCCCCTTTTTTCTCTCATCATGACAGTAATATTCTCTTCTTTGGGTAGTTGCGACACATTGTTAGGCATGAACGTCAAAAAAGTCAGTGCATACTGCAAGCACCCAATCAGTTATCATTGTTGAGATAATAAGGATTTCTATTTTCAGCATCAAAGTACAAATACCATGTTTGCAGATCACATGGAGAATGGGAGCTCAAAGTACATGCATATTGGTCGCATTCAGGTGCACCATCCGTTAAATATTCATCTAATGTTAGGCAAATAAGATAGTGTGTACCATGCGTAGAGAAAATGTGTGTGTTGAACACATGCCGGAAGCATCCATGGTCCAAAGCTTACCTGACAACAATTTGTCTGAGGAAAGAAGTTTGAACCTCCATCCTGTAAGACATGCATGTGTGTCTCGTACGCACAGTTATGAAGGAAACAACCAGTTGTTGCTCCAGAAAAAAATATTGCCCCTTAGACAGGATTACGTTAACAGGGACTAAATAAGAACATGAGAGACTGAGCTGAGCAGAAAACTGCCATGTTGTGAGCCGATATAATTCGTGTCTATGCTACTCTAAATCTTCGCTCAAGACTTGATCAGGGGCATTATTCCAGCCAAGACACTTGAAACTTAAATAGACCGATGCCGGCATATTTGAGATGGTATAAACTGACAATTGCCTGGATGTTCTACTTCTTTTGCACAATCAGCCTGCAGAAGCCTTGAGATGGAAGCTGTTGGAGTTTGGGAACAAGCTCTCTGATGTCCCCCAGCTATACACAAATCTTGTCAATGATACACACATTATTTGTTGAATATTTAGACCAATTTTGGAGCTTGGCCTCCCTGGTTCTATCATATGGAAAGCTGCTTCTTCATTTCCTCATATGCAATATAGGTGATGCTAGCAGCTGGTATGACTTTTAGTAGATTTGGTAGAAGGCCCTTATAAAAGGCATGAAGACCTTCTTCTCTCCAAGTCCTGATATCATTCCTTTATACCTGGATGGATGATTCATTTGCTGCGCTTGCAACCTGCATCAGCAACAATACATGAGCCCACGCACGTGTGCATGCACTTGCAGAGAAGTTTAAAACTGTTTGTCAAGAAACCTCGTTCAAACAAGCTAAAATGGTCTACCACAGTGGCTCCATGCATGCAGAAAAGTTAAACCACCTTACTAACCTTGTTCTGACAAGTTGAAGTGGATAAACACAGGTTGCTCCGAGCGCACCAGAGAACATTCCACAACACAATTGGATTAAAGGCCCTGGCTCTGGTACCGTAACAAAACAATTCAGTATTGAATGAAACAGTATGCAATAACAAGGAACCTTTTTCAATTATGCATACTAGTATAAGAACTCCCTTGAAGCTATCAAATTGTTGGCTTGCAAAAGCTCTATATTTTCACTTGAAACACTATGCACATGGAAAATGTTGAACACAATTATAATTCAAAACATTTGAAAAAGCGCAGCTTGCCGGTCTAGTTTTCCTTAAAAAACAAAAATATCAGCAGTATGCCTGGAATATGCAGATCTTATAACATGTTATGGCAGAAATGAATTTTTAAGCACTAGAAGTGAAGTTTGCGTTGAAGAAATAAGGTCAACTGATTTCAGCTGAAAAACCTCCTTTGGGAAGAAAGAATGATAAACAGGAAGACAAAGTATCAGGGCACTGAAATGTCCCAGTAAGTCTCAATCACATGTACCAGCCAAATCAAACATCAATTACCAATCGACAAAAACAATGAAGAAAAAAAGGCTCACTTGCAAGTTTGGAAAGACAAAAAGAGAGCTCTTGCAAGTACACAACAAGCTAAATAGATTGATATAATAGTTGTTGGTGAAAGTACAAGTGACAAGGCCTGATTATATAGGCTAAGTTATATAGCTAACCCTTTGACCCTTATTTAATGCGTGGTGTAAGAGGTGTTCACACCTAGACACACACTTTTACACACAATAATGTGTGTTCACACATGAGAATGAATAAATCTAGCAAACCCCCCTTCGGGTCATGAGTAACTAAGAACTCGTGACACGAAACATGGGGAAAAGGAAAAAGGAAAGGTCTTACCTAGAAGAGGTAGTGTCTAATCCCATACAATGATTTTGGAAAAGAAGATGCATAAATGAGAGAGGTGTAACATGAGGATGACATGGCCTATTAAGAAGCTCAAGGACCCAAAGTAAGAACATGGTTTAGAGGTGCGTGTGCATGGCTCAAAGGCTGATCAAAAGTATGCATGGCTCAGAGGCATTGGGCACATGACTAGAGGTCGGATACATGGGTATAGCTTTCGGGATCAATGCAGAGGTCACATAGGTAGTGGTTATAATCCCCCCTAAAATGTAGCTCCTAATAGAATCACAAAGGAAAATCCAGGCAGAGCACCCCACACAGTAAATGGATGTGTTTGAAAAGGTCTTAACACGTGCATTGGCATGGTTAATGGTCGATGCCAAAACACATTATTTTCAAAATGCATACTAATAGGGTTCATCATTATCAAGAGACAATGATTGAATAGATACATTAAGGGCCTTGTCAAGTGTAGTAGGTGGCTCATCAAGATAACTATTTGATAAGGTATTAGCAATCGTATATTGAGCGTGTTGCTTGTCTTGCTGCTTGTCCTTTTTCTTGTAGCATTGGTCAATAGTTTGACCAATACACTTTCAGTACCGACACTTGGACAGTTGTTTCTTGGTGTAGAAGACTGTCGGTGCTATGTCAATATCTTTGTTGTGCCTTTTGTAATCCAAAAGGATAGCACCAATTTCTTCATATTTCATCTCTCCAACCACCTAGAGAGCTATCACAGTTTCATGGAATTGTGCTTCTTTCATCAAGCTATTAAGAAGTATAGCCTTTTTATCGTCATCATCTAGACAACTATTGAGAGTTATCAGTTGTTGGCCAAGGAGACTTAAAAGATCAAGATGCTACTTAAGAGTCTCCGAAGGATTGTAGGAGATACTAATCAATTGCATCTTAAAAAAATAATTTGAAATTATTAGTCTCTCCCCCAAATGTGACTTGAAGGCTATTCTATAACTCTTTTGTGCCGTTTTTGTGAGATCAAGGTGACGAAGAAGGTTGTAAAAGAGACCCAACCCGATGAAGTTGTGGGTCACCTCGAACGTGCTCTAGCTCATTAGTGGATATAACCCTCTGCGCACATTCTCACATAAGTATGAGCTGAATCTTTGTCTTCCAGATGGAGAACCTGATGCCCGAGAATTTTTCACTTATGATACCATATCTTCACATCTCGATCGTAGATGCCATGGAGAGGTCTCACATTAAAAAATGCCCAAGTTTTGTGATAAAATTTTGAGAAATTTTAAGAGAAAGAGAGAATGGGGATAAGATTTAAGTAAATTCAAGTGTTTTGAGATGAGGTTTAATGGGTAGTGCAAAAAAAACCCAAATTTTATTGACAAAATTAAAGAAATTTTGATAAAATTTTTGAAATCCCCAATTCCATGTAAATAGCCCCTTAAGTAAAGTTTAAAACCTTCCTAGATCAAGGTTTTAATAAAACATTATATTGGCAGGCGTAGCACTGGATGACATGGTTTATTATTAAATCCTTGATCTAGAAAGTTTAAAACCTTCCTAGATCAAGGTTTTAATAATAAAACATTATTTTGGCAGGTGTGACACTAGATGATGTGGCTAAGATGGGCCAACTGTGATATCAAAGAGACGAACACTTACATGGCAAACTATCACAACTATTAGACCAACACTGATGTCAAAGACAAAAACTTGCACGCCAAACTATCGCAAGTGTTAGATGCGTATCGGGTCACATTTGCAAGTCAACGAGCAATTGGAAGCATCATCAAGTAGGGACGATGGTTTGAAGTTTGAGGAGCAGCTGCAGATCTACTGTAAGCGGGTAAATGAAAGTGTCGCAGACTTGAGGCATTGGCCAAGGCAGCGCATATCTATAGCCGACGTTGATAGGACAAAGGCCAAGCGTTGCCAGGACAAGACAAAACAGGTGATAGGAACATGTAAAAGATCCTCTTCTTCTTCTTCTTCTTGCACTCAGAAGGACAAGCAGCTCCCAATAGCAAACTAACTAATAGAGTGGCAATGCTAGAGATGTGACGGGCTAAAATGGTGATCTTGCTCTAATACCACTGTTGGGTATGGAGCTTGCATGTGACTAGCAGGCTATGGAGGGTGAAGCTCCATGATTTTTTTTATTTTCTTTTTGTGATGTTTTTGTGTGTGTGTGTGTGTGTGTGTGTGTGTGTGTGTTGGGGAGTGAAAGAGAGAGAGAGAGAGAGAGAGAGAAAGCTCTTGCAAGTACACAACAAGCTGAAGAGATTGATGTGATAGTTGTTGATGAAAGTACAAGTGATAGGGCTTGAAATATATAAGCTAAGCTATGCGTTGCGGGGAGGGGGGCACGCACGGAACTCTTCAATGGCAAGTACGTGCAGGAAATACTTCGCAAACCTTTTGGGTTCGCGACAAATGTCTTCTTCACAAGTTGCACAAGCCTGTGCGCCCTTTTATGCCTTGGTCAGAAATCAAGTTCCCCATGACATGCAAGATTTCCTAGAAGCTGATATCTGTGAGGATGAAGTTATGGACGTCTTATTGCACATGCCAAATGATAAAAGCCTCGGATGGGATGGCATCACCAATGAATTATTTGGCACCTATGCATCTCTTTTGGCAAAACCTTTGGCTGCCATGTGCCAACAAATTTGGGCATCCGGCAACACGCCTTTATCATGGAAAGAAGGGCTGATCAAGCTCATTCCCAAAGTCCCTTCCCCGTCTAAACTTACCCAGTGGAGACCCATTTCATTGATAGGCTCTATGTATAAGATCTTCACAAAGGTATTGGCAAACTATCTCCATAAACACTTGCCTAATCTTGTTCATCCTCACCAATACAAGTTTATTAAAGGGCTGAGATATTCTTCATAATATCCTCAATGCACAGATGGCCATAGACTATGCACAACACATATAGCAGGAGGTGGTTCTGGTGCAACTGGACTGGAAAAAGGCCTTTGACTTCTTGGAATGGTCTTTTGTTGCAGATCTCATGGAAGTTACGGGTTTTGGACCTCGCATATCAAGGTTGATATATACCATTGATATGGGTGTCACCTCCCATGTCATGCTAAATGGTAGAGTCACCAAGTCTTTTTCCCTTGCGCGATCCATCAGACAGGGTTGTCCTCTCAGCCCACTCTTCTTTGCACTTGTGAGTCACCCTATTCTTCCCATGCTATCGCATCTTGTGGATACAGGGAAGTTAGCTGGTTTTTCTCTACCTTTGTAACAGCGACAGTTTGTTGGTCAGGCACTAGCTAAAGATACTTTCATGATTCTGAAAGCTGATTCTTCAAATCTTCAGTCAACCTTGGATATATGGGAATTGTTAGGAAATGTGTCACACTTGTGAATCAATGCTACCAAATCTTCCCTTTTTGATTGCATAGCCTCCAATCTGCCAAATTTAGGATGGCAAGGTAAGCTTGTACAGCACTGTGACATTGTAAGGCATCTTGGTTAACCCTTGGGGGCTGATGTGCAGCCAAAAGTCTTGTTGATATGGATATCTCAAAAATTGAAAGCCAACTTTGTCTATTGAAAACCCAAGCTTGGCCATTCCATGTGCACCTAAAAGCAGCCCAAACCATTATGCATGCTATGCTCACCTACTTCTTGCCATTGCTACCTTGAAGCAATGTTGCCTTGAAGGATCTCGCCTACGATTTTCGCTTATGCTCTAGAAGAAGGATTCTATGCAAGCAAGTATATCTTCGATATCATGGAATCATGTTTGCACCCCAAAATCCATGGGTGGTGGGGCTGTTTTGGATGTGGGGACCTATATGACAGCCCTCCGTTGGTCACTCTTTCAAGCCCTGTGTATTGGTCAACAACCCTAGACCCTTATTGCTCCTTGAAGAAGGGAGCCTTTGACACGGCAATACAAGGATTCAAGGTTCTTGGTGGCACGTACTTAATGTTGAGAGGCTCAACTTTCCACGTCTACCTCAGGTGTTATTAACCATTTGGTATCTTCATGGAAAATCGTCCAAGGTCCATTGGCATCCGATAGAGCACAAACAGGCAGTTAGTTCATTGCCGATGGAAATTCTAGTGGTCTCTCTAATTCTTTCATGGGACGGAAAATCGGAGAAGAGACCTTAATTGACCTCGGTGGATAATGCCACTCTCTTCCCCGAATCACCCTGTTGTCCTTTTGCACCATCTAAAGAGTTTTTCAAGGTATAGCATGGCTAAAGTGATCTTTGGGGTAGAGTCTTTGATCTTTTGCAAGACCAGCAACCCTTTCCTATTCTAGACTCTGATTACCCTTGGCAAGACTCAAATCTTGTAGGGCGTTTGACCCTTCAGTCCTCTTCAATTAATCAAATCTATCATCTCATGGTCAAAGACCGCACATAAATCACCATCAAAGCCAATTCTCTTTGGGGATTGCACAAATCTAAAGCTTGGTGGAAAGTGACAAATGGAGGGATGGATCAATAAGACAAGCCTCCCTCTTGCATTGGCCCTTCATCGCAAAGGTATATCTAATGGGGATTGTTTCTTCTATACCATTGCAATGGAGTCTTTCCATCACAGATTCATTTCCTGCCCTTTTGCTCAAAAGATTTAGATCCTTCTCTTGCACATTTGGCATGCCATGGTGGGCATAAGGATGCATCTACTTGACTGGGTTTTTGGAAAAGCTAAGTACAATCGTCTGCCTCGGTCTCACATGAAGATTCTGTTTCACTTTTTCAGATTTTGGGGCTGCTGGCGTATTTGGTCACTCGCAATGTGTTCATTTTTAATGGCGCATCAGGCATTCAGCATCATGTTGTGAAACCTAAGGGTCTTCTCCAATGGCAGCTTGACCTTGCTGATATCTCGGTTAGAGATGATTTAGTCCCTTGGAATACAGCAATCTTCTTTGTTCCTTTGCCATGACTTTGTATCTTCTATGCATGATGGACTAGAGTCATCCTACATCTTGTAATCCTGCAATCTTGTACTTGTATTTTGGTAATTAATACAATTACCAATTACAAAAAAAAAGAGAGAGAGAACTCTTGCAAGTACACAAGTTGAATAAATTGATGTGATAGTTGTTGATGAAAGTACAAGTGACACGGCCTGAATATATAGGCTAAGCTATGTAGCTAACCCTTTGACCCTTAGTGGTATAAGAGGTGTTCACACCTAAACCCGCACTTTTGCACACTAATGTGTGTTCACACACAAGGATAAATAAATCTAATATGAATATGACCCTACACAGAAAAAGTGAGCAGCAACAGACAAGAAGCTCTTTATCCCAAAGTTTCACAAGAAGAACAAGAAAGCTAATCCCGTATCTGAAAGAAACAAGTGAGCTGTGATCAAGTGCACAATATCAAATGAGCTCAAATAACAAATGAAGGCCGATGAAGCAGAGATACAATTATGAGGAACATGAATGAACCCGTACAAGAACCTGAGAGAGATACAATGCAGTAGAATAGGAGCCACAGAGTAAGAGCAAAGGTTCAATGTAAAAGGCAGTTTAAAGGCCACATAGTGATCAGGGACTGAGGTCCATGTTGTTCCATGCATAGGGGTCTCGGATGCTCAAAGAAGCACTGAGCTATGCTGTGCTAGCAGTAAAGTCCAAGATGCCACAAACAATAGGGCTGAGTGTATCCTCATAAGGATCCCAAACTTGAATAGCAAACCACCACTCATAGGTAGGGCTACTTGACTGCAAAGTAGATGCCAATGAACAATAGATCTATGCTTGGCTGTAGAAGCAATCAAGAAAGCAGCTACAATCTGCATTTGGTCATGTAGAGGCACTGCGCTTATTGTGTGACATGCTAGTATGTTAGCATAAGCAGCAGGGTGCAGCTCTCAGCCAGCAAACAGCTGCTTTTTCGTGTAGAACAACAATGTGCTGAAAGCAGCAGCAGCTGTAATGGCTGAAGCAATGTTGATGATGACCTAGAGCAATTGCAATGGACGGCAGCAAAGATGTGTTTTGGGCAGCAACAGCAGCACCACTTGTTTGGAGATGAAATGCAATCTGAAGGCTGTGCTTTGAGGTGGCAGCAGCACAAGCACTCAGGTCTTGATATGACACGACAACAACAAGAGGCATTGCCAAGAGCTGCAGCATTCATAGACAAGGTAGGGGTTGTCATGACAGCACGGACAGCAAAATGTGGTTGTGGCAGCCCAAGAAATGTCACAGCAGTAGCAGCAGTGGGCATTTGGAGATGACATGACAGACACAAGTGTCACAAAGGGCTGTAGTGGGTTGCAAATGAGGTAAGGCTTGCCATGGCAGCCTAGAGAGGCAATGTGAAAAGCAAAGTGTTGTCACGGAAGATGGTATGATGTGGCAGCAGCAGTGTTGGCAGCCAATATCTACATGCATAGGCTGTACATTAGACTTTGGAAAGGATATGACACTGAAGACCAATTATCAGTGTTATGTGATGAATGTGGTGGTCTCATTTCTAGAGTTCTTGTGGAATTTTGGCCTACCAAAACTCAAATAAAATAAACAATTTAATCTTTTCCTTTTTGACCTATTCTAGGTCAAAATAAATTGGCCAATTATGTTGCAATCAATTAGTAAAAATTTTCCAATAATTTAGCCTAGTTGAACATTTATGTCCAAAAAAAGGAAACCTCAAAGAAGATGACAAGATAAGTTTTTTTTTTTTAAGGGAGCCAAGGAGTAGACAACCACTCACAAGGGTCTCAACAATCGCATAAGTGAGGTGGCTCCCCAATATAATGGAAGAAGATAAAGCAAGGGACCTCATGAGACTGCTGTATAAAAGGGAGAATCCTTGCACAATAAAAGGGTTTTCACTTGGACGAATCACCAATTGGGTTTTCAACTAGCCAAGTGCCTAAATCACAAAACACAATACAATGTAAATTGGGGCTAACTATGCCGTGGGTTTTCACAAGGTCACCTCAATGTTGTTTTTGCTAAGCCACATAATTTGCCCAAAACTTTATCTCTTAAACTCGCATACAGCCCCAAGACATTATTTAAATCATTTAGTTAGAAAAGATGAGACACATGACTCTTTTGTAGGACAAAACGCTCTTTAAGTTCTATAAAAGGAAGTCAATGTTGACCACCTCATTATCCCTTTGTCCAAACTCTCCATCACTTGTTACCCCCATCCTCATCATACCTTGCTGCCTGCTAAAACTGCATCTCCTGCCTCCCACCATCAGCACCAGCATCCTGGACAGCAGTGTCATCATCCGTATTGCATTGCCATTGCTCCTGGCCATCCATGGGCCCATTTACCCTTACTGCCTTATTGTTTTGGCACCCTGCTGCCTGCATTTTACAGCCACATGCACCTTCACAGTTGGCCCAGCAGCACTGCCTTCATGAGCAAGGCTGTCCATCGCTAGCACCCATACTTGTTGTGTTTGGTCATTTGCTACCTTCATCACTCGTCAACCACGTTGGATCAGACTACATTTGTGATTCCCAGCTTCCATATTTCAGCCATCTCTCCCCTGGTTTGAGATTCCTAGTTACACTATCACTAAGAACAGTTAAGACCGTTTGTAGTATGCCTAGCACATTTAGGGCTAGGGTTTCTTAGGTCACTTAGTATAGTTAATCCTAGGGTTTTCTATTTGAAGACATTATGCGCATTCTAGCACATTAGTATGGTCATTATCATTGTGGACCATTTAGCATTTGTACATTGATTCATTTTAGTTGAGTACATACACTAATCACCATTGTGATTGAGTGCTCTCTCTCTCTCTCTCTCTCTCTCAAAGAGATCGACATAGATGAAATAGGCCTATGCAGGAGAGCCCAAGATAAAGAAGTGAGTACCTATGGGACACACCTATTGACTTTGGGAAGTGCACATAGACTAGCAATCTTTAATGGTCTGCCACAATGGCCAGGATCTGACAATTTGGCATGTTGGAATCACAAAGGAGGGGCAAGTACTGTCGGCTACTTGATAGGCTCACCAGCATTGATACCAGACATCCAAAACTTTAAGATATCTAAGAGACCAATTGGCATAGCAGCAGATCATGCTATTTTGACACTCATGCTCTCTTGTGTACATATGAAACATGAAACACCATGCCTCCCTAAACATCCCAAATACTACTTTACAGAAAAAACCTCACACTTCTACAGTGGTTCTCTGCAAACCAGTTTACATACATTGGACTTGAGTAGATCATTCAAAGAATGTACAAGGGATTTAGCAGAGGCCATACATGGATCAGCCATGTATGCATTCCCACACACCTTGCCCTGATGTAGACCCATACGATCTACTGCTCCCCAAAATAGCTGGTATGATGATGAGTGTAAAGTCACCCGAGCTCGCTTACAGAGAGAAGCAAAGCTAGGCATTCAATCACATCGTCAAGCAAAGGCGTTCTTCAAACGCCTTGTGCGGAAGAAGAAACAAGACTACTTAGCGAAAGTAGAAGCAGAGATATATCAGCTATTTTTGGGATGGGATAGCAAGAGCGCATGGAAGATAGCTTGGCTTGACTATGGGAGACAGCTGTATGACCTGCCAGGACAGCCACCTATGCAGCCCCCACAAGCTTGTAGGCCAACACAGTGGTCATTCTTCACATGGAAAATGGTTAGGGATGCAATTTAAAGATTACAATATGGGAGGGCACAGAACTAGTAGCAAAACATTTCTCACATGCTTGTGACATATTAGTACATATGTTCAATAGAGCAATATGTGAAGGTTTCCCTATGAGTTGGTCAAACAATACTATAATTCCGCTATTTAAAATTGGTGAGCCCCTGATTCCTAGCAACTACAGGACTATCATGATCGGTCATACTTTGGCCAAGATATATGGATCTATATTGGACCATGAAGTCAATGAGTGGGCTAAAATCCAAGGCAAGAGAGCACAAGGACAAGCAGGTTTCAGATGAGGATATACCACACTGGACCATATTCTCACACTTAGAGCCATTATTGAGGAGGGTCGAGCCCGATACAAAAGTATCTATTGTTGCTTTGTAGACTTTCGCAAAGCTTTTGATATAGTGTCTCGTATACACATCATGCAGAGATTGCAGGACATTGGAGTAGCGGAGGGTATATGATGGGGTGTCTGTGCATTATATGAGGCAGTGGCAGGTCATGTACGAGCACCTAGGGGGCTATCAGAGAGGATTGACAGTACCATAGGAGTGAAACAAGCATGTCCACTTTCACCCACATTGTTTGGTCTATACATAGATGAAGTGTTTGATTACATAGATCAAGGAGGAGGAGTTAGAGCCAGCCTGGCAGGGGTGTTGATACCGATATTACTGTATGCAGATGATATTGTTCTCATTTCAGATTCACCGGAGGGATTGCAGTGCCATCTAGATGCTTTGCACATCTTCTGTAGGATAAAGACCTCACAATGAACCTTGGGAAGACCAAAACCATGGTTTTCAATACTTCAGTAGCATGGGTGACTAGATCTATGTACCAACTCACATTTGGGAAAGACATACTGGAGCATGTGAGGGAATATGTCTATTTGGGAGTCACCTTCTCTGGCCCACGTTTTTCGTTGAGAGGGACATCAAAGGCATGTCTGGCACGTGGATACGCAGCACTAGGGGCACTCAAGAGACAATGTGCTCACATAGAATTCAAGGAGCCCTGCACCAAACTCTGGTTGTTTGACACCCTAGTCACACCTACATTACTATATGGAGCAAAGATATGGGGTTGCAGCTTGTACCACAGGCGTCTTAGCCCACTCATTGATCAGATTGGAGTAGAGAGGGATTATTATGATGGTTGGGTTAGCATGGAACAGCCATTGATCATGATGATAGCACGCATGATTAGGAGTAAGCCCTCCACCCCACATCCCAATGTCAGAGCAGAGGGGGCAATACCTATAGTTACTGAGGCACTCTTCAGGGCAGTGACCTTTTGACAGACTATGAGAACTTCCACGCCATAGATACTCTAGATTGACACTAACCTCATCTAGACAACTAGCAGCAGGAGGCTTTAAAAAAACACACATTAGAGAATGTCCATGTGTATGCCAAGAAACTAAAGGAGGTATTTCATAAGTTGCAAGCCTATATTCCTGTTCCACCTGCTACTTAGTTGCAATACTTTTTGAATGGGCTAGACTATAACGTTCAAGTGCAATTGAGTAGTGTTGCTCTTGCCAACATTGATACGGCTATTAAAATTTGTGCAATTTCACATCCGAATTGCTCGTCTCATTTTGAATATCAAAGAAATTTTCAATTTCTCACACTTGGTGACAAGAAATTTGAGGGTTTTCAACTGACTTGCCCAATTTCTGAAATTTCTTGAAATCTCTTCAAGGAAAGTTGGGGTTTTTGCCCAATTTGAGCTCCCATGTGTGAATGTCCACTGAAATTGCCAACACTGCACAATTTCTCCAACAATGGTGTGGGAAATTTGGGGCTTTTCTGATTTTTGGGTCCGGCATGCATCTCGACAAGCACTAAAGTGCTAGTTATTGTGTGCGTGCATCCCAAGGTGACATTTCATCAAATTTTAGGCTGTATGTTTAAAATTTCTTCAATTTCTTGAAATTTCTTTGGAGAAATTTAGGGTTTTTGCTTGGCACGTATCCCAACGTAGTGAACAGGTGCTGAAACAGCATTACCTTGCTGTTTGTGTCAGATTTGCCAAAGAAAATTGTAAATTTTGAAAATTTGCAATAAAATTGGGGACTTCCAGCATTAAGTTGCTGAAATCTGTATTTGGCATGCATTTTGATACAACTGCAGCAATACACCGCTGAATTGCTGCAAATTGCAAATCGGGTATTGATTTGTACAGTGTTGATACCCTTTTCAAGGAATTGACAGTTTTGTGCTTGCATTACTATCCCATGCTGGGATTTTGGCACTCGGGACAGTGTCAAAAGAGCTTGGAAGTGTTTGGTTGCTAAATGTATGCATTTATTTGCCACAATGGCAAATCAAGAAAACAAAGATCACAGCAACATTCTGGGAGTCCTCACTCATGAGGATACGTAACAAGCTGGATGGCACCAACTACTCCTTGTGGAGTTTTATGGTGTGCAATCTACTTGTTTTACGAGGGATCTTTGGGACTATGTCACCGGTGATTTGCACAGAGTGGGAGAGTTTGCACCTCAGAAACCTCAGCGTGGTGCTAGAGGACAGCCAGCTGCCGATGTTGCTGCCCTCACTCCTCTACTCCCATCTCCGATGGTCTTTCTTAGTTTACCATGCTAACAACCAACCATCATAGCTGTTTTTTTTTTTGTCTAGATAGCCACACAACTGGGCGGCATCATTTTCAAATCATAGATGGACAACCTTGGCTTCACTCTTTTTCTCTTGTAAACCCAACTTTTGTTGCAAATGGGGAGTACGCAACCCTATCAGTTGAAATAAATTATTCATAGTCTCTTTGGACTGCATATAAATAGCCCCAAACTTTGTATGCCGAAATGAATCAGCATAAAACTCTTTTGGCTGAGATAACTCATCCCCTTGTAACTCTGCTGGTTGATAATTCAGCCCTCTTCTGTGCTTGCTGAAATACATAAGCAAATAGCTCTTTTTGTTGAGAAACTCAGTACCTAACATCTTCTGTAGTAGCCACATGGCCAAGAAATCCTCTCAATTGCTTAAGGTTTATTGGTGCCATCAAGGCGGCAATCTTTTCAATCTTTGCCAGGTCTGTTGCAATCCCTTGTGCAGAGACAATATGGCCCAGCAAAACTCCTAAGGAGACGCCAAAGACACAATTTTCAAGGTTGAGAGAAATCCCATACTCTCGGCATCTGTCAAAACATTGCTCTAGGTGTCTCCAGTGCTCATAGATTAAGCTATAGACACAAAAGTCATCAAGATACACCTCAATGAAATCATGCAGATGATTTTGGAAGGCAGCCATCATTACTCGTTGGAAGGTGGCAGGAGAATTACAAAGCCCAAATGGCATCACTCTATATGCATAGGTCCCCCATTCTGTGGTGAAGGTTGTTTTGGATTGGTCCTCTTCTGCAATTTGGACTTGGTTATATCCGCTGAATCCATCCAAGAGGGAATACAGCTCATGACCTGCCACTGTGTCCAATAGTTGGTCTGTAAAAGGGATAGGGAAATGATCCTTCTTCGTCTTCGAATTGAGCTTTCGAAAGTCGACACATATTTGAAGTTTCCCGTTCTTCTTGGGTACTACCACAATGGGCCTCTATTTTCAATATATCTTCAATCTCTGTAATAGTATTCACATAAGATAACCCATCATACATCCCATCAATGCACTCCTCATCATGCAATAAACTTGCTCTTCTCAACCCTTTTTCCTTTCTTCATGCATATTGCTTGGCAGCTTTAGACATCTTTGCAACTTTGTGAAAACAAACAGAACTCTCAGCTGAAAGATCAATAAATTTTGAAGAAAAAGCATCGCTGCTAGGAGGCGAGAGATTTTCTCTCCTTGTACCACCTTTGCCTTGTAGGATAGAGGAACCCAGTGAAAATTTGGCTCTTTTGTAGGTAGAGGAGAATCCCGCAATGTATCTTTGTTTCGTGGGTGATTTACACAGACTATCATAAATTGCTCAACTCTTTTCCCATCTTTGCTTTGAATCCGCATAAATGTAGATATGGCACCTATAACCTTTGCTTCCATCAGTGCTTCGTGATAAAGGGCTGACCCAAAATGACATCATAAGAACATGAATCCTGCATTAAGAAACAACAATCACCCTAAACATTCCCTATGGAAACCCCCATATTTGGACATATGCCAATACGCTTTTAAGATCTATTGCGGACTTAGTATCTGAAGCAAGCTTCCAACTTGGTTGTTTCTTTGGTCTAGTATCTTGTTTCTTTTACTTTTTCTGTGCATCCTCTTTATTCTATTTAGGCCGTGGTCTAGAAGGTGGTGCTATAGGCTCACCCTTGTAGTCTTCTTGGAAGTATCATACCTTTTTCGCTTTTCCTTAACAATCACTTATGTACCTAGGGTCTTTGTTAAATAGGTATAAACCGAGTATTTATCAATTGGAGATCCCAGCCCAATCTTTGTTGTGATGCTCTTCCTTGCACCAGATAAATCTGCTTGCTACACTTAGTCCTTATTTGTAGTCTATAAAGTAAAAGTCCATAACTTTGAATTGCACTTTGGTTTCTTTTCAATCTGAACACCATAAGCCGAAGCATCTCCTATGGGTACATAATATGTTCGAGTAGTCATATCCTCAAAAAGCTTCTTCATTTCACCCTTACCAAAATTTATAGCAATATACTTATCAATCTTGGCTGCACAGATCTTTCCATCTAGCCAGAAAATCAAAATTTTTTACATAACATTCTTAAATGATTCACAATCTTTGTGCTCGTGCTTAGGGCTATCACACCATGTGCATCCACACAAAATTATTCTTAGGCAATACCTGTGAATGGCCAATTTTCCAAGAATTTCATACTTAGCCAATTTAGTCTGTAAATCCTCCATAGTTTTTCACCAGTTTATTAATGACATCCTCTTTCCTTGGCACTTTAAACCTTTTATTACTTTATTATTTTCATAAAAAATATTCGCCAACTAATTATAGGATATCTTTGGTTTAGAGAGCAAATCGCCACAATTTCGAAAGTCTAAAATACAAGTTTCGTCACATATTCTAAAACATGAAAGTATACGTTGGCTCTTAAAATCATCTATGCTTTGGAAGGCCCTAAAGTAAGCTCAAATAACCCTAGAGTAAGCTAAGGTCAAATGGTTACCTCAAAAAATGGAAGAAGCCATGGTTGCCCTTAAATAATGAGGTGAAGCTTTCAAGTATGAAAACATGAGTACGAAATCACGTTTCATACTTGACATAATTTTGGGAAAAGGAAGGAGCTAGAAAGAGCAAGAAAACATCACAATTTTGCCAAACAAGTTATCACTTGGCAAAAAACATTGAAGAAACTCTCGACGATTATACATTGCCTTCTCCCTACCTCAAAATACTGAAAACATGCTCGTGGGCTATGCAACATGTCAATTCAGCCTTTATCCTCGATATTGACAGCCCCAATCTCTCTCTCTCTCTCTCTCTCTCTCTCACCTCGACTGCTTGCCTGTTGTCACCATGACATCTATTAATTAACGAGAGGGTTTGGGGTACCATAGGCTGTGTTGTGGTGCCTCCACAACCTCCGCTCTGAGCTTCATGGCAGCGGCATGCCCCGACTATCCCTGCACGCCCTGGCTGCACACACCACAGACATCGAACACGACGGGCAAGCATACACCACAGAGAGGGGGGGAGAGAGAGAGTGTAGGTGTCTGTACATGTCACACACACTCCGCCCTCTCTCTCTCACATATGTATACACTACATATCTTTGCTATTTCTATGTATTAATGCACGTGATACAACTGTGTGTGTGTGTGTGTGTTGTATATAATATAATATGTGTGTTATATTAGTGTGATTTATTTTGTATGTTATTATTTAAGTTTTTGTTGTAAAAAAATATACATTCTTTTAGAGCTCTTTCTCTCTTATATTCTTGTAGCTAAAGGTTTTTTGTTTATGCTTAAGGGTGGTTACACACCGCCATTGCCCACCCAATCTGTGCCCAGTTTGTGGGCACAGGAAAAGTTGACTTGGGCGGTCACTTGTCCGCCACCTGCTTACACACTGGGCAGTGGACACTTTTCGTTATCAATAAGTGTCCGTCCATCTTCCGTCCACAATCGTTTACACACCGGCCACCACCTACGCATCGGACACTTCCTGAATCGCATGTGAATGAAGGGACACTACGGATGTTGATCATCATTCTCATAATAATTATTTTTAGAATACTTGATTAAACATTTTAAACCGACTAATAAACCTTTAAAAAAAGTCACCAATAAAACTAAAAGCATGAATTTGAAGTTTTTCCTACCAAAGAACTCCAAGAATATGACCTTATTGCCTCATTGCTTTCTGCGTCAATATATTTGTTTCTATGGTGACTACTATGTATGTTTTTGGAAGCTCATTCACTCCCAAGAGAGCAGGGGAGTTGAACCCCTTCACCATGATGTTGAGGCATGGCTCTACCGAGCTCTCTACGGAAAGGTGGAAAGAGGGAAAAAATTTTAGCACACCACCCGTCTTTCCACCTTTCCACCTGCGCTGTAGATGCAAGGATGACTGAAAACTTAGAAAAATCATGCAAGGATGACTAAAAATTACTTACTTGGATGTGATTGCGCTTAACAATATGGGCTGATTGTGTTAGAGGAGGGGCCCGAGTTTGAGGCATCAAAGCTGCCAACGAAGCTGATGTTGTTGCTGTGGTAAAATCACCTGCTGTTGAAGACTTGACAGTGGCTGTTGTTGAAGGACTGCTTGATGTCGAAGCAGTGATGGAGTATTTTTTTGCAAACAAATTTGTTGTTGGTGCAAAGAGAGTTGCCGCTGCTGCAATTTTTGTGATTTCCAGGCACACACTAGATGTGAGGCCACAATAGTTGACAGATACCAAAACACAAAGGCACACACTAGATGTGAGGCCACAATAGTTGACAGATACCAAAACACAATAAATCATTTATCTTTGAGTACCAGAAAAATGAGATCAAGCATACTAGTTGGGGACAACACAACACTAAATTTACATTACCTGGCGATTATCAACAATAGATGTGCATCGACTGTCCTTAGCAGATATATCACAAATTACAAACCATGAACTAGAAAACTGTGTGCCACCCCTAACATACTCTAGCATCTCTCACAAGTTAGCTTAGAGTATGCCTTTGCTTCTTTCTCATGTGGCCACTATCCCTTTCTTGTGGTCTCCAAGTTTGGCTTGTTTTATTTGGTCTTTTAGTCTTCTTATCCACCATCCACTGCATGCCATAAAGGTTTTGAGTCTAACACATGTCATAAAGATTCGAGTCTGACATACCATAAAGTTTTAATGTACCATACCATAATATTAGCAGAACTACATCACAGTGATGAGATCTGATTGAATCCCCAACAGATATCAGTCAATGGATTTAGTCAGTAACCTTTCCTTCTCGGATTATATGGCTATTCCTTCTTTGAAGAGCTGCCAGGTATATCTATTGCGTATTGGTGGAAATTAATCCCAACATCTTGAATCAGAGTGAGGTGAGAGCTTTACTTTTGCTTCTCAAATTATAATGAAAGCTTTGTGCTCCTTCAAATAACATCCAATGCAATGGATTCAAATTACAAAGAAGGGGAAACACCTAGCTCCGCCTCCTCTAATTGGTATTGACCAATTTTTGCTTTTTGGAAGCTCATTCACTTCCAAGAGAGCAGGGGAGTTGAACCCCTTCACCATGTTGTTGAGGCATGGCTCTACCGAGCTCTCTGCGGAAAGGTGGAAAGAGGGAAAAAATTTTAGCACACCACCCCTCTTTCCACCTTTCGACCTGCGCTGCAGATGCAAGGATGATTGAAAACTTAGAAAAATCATGCAAGGATGACTGAAAATTACTTACTTGGATGTGATTGCGCTTAACAGTATGGGCTGATTGTGTTAGAGGAGGGGCCTGAGTTTGAGGCAAAAACTACCATGCTTGAGGTTGAGCAAGGCCTGCATTTATAGGCTGTCCTTGCATTCGTGGAGGTTGCTGCACTGGAAGACCTGATAATAGCAGACTAGGCCTTTCCACTTACATTGTGGATGCTACAGAAGTTTACTCACCGTTGTCTTCGTCGTCCATCTCCTCCGCAGAGTCAGAATCACCAAAGATTATTCTCACATTTGCATTCTCCCTCTCTTGAAACATGGCTCGAGCAATGTTGTCTCTTCAAGATGCCCCCCTAAGATGGATTGCCTCCTGTGTTGGCTCCGTTGCTTGAGCTCTTTGTATTGCTTTTGTGGTACCTGTGTTAGTTAGCGTAGCAACCTCTGCTAATCCAATCCTCAAACTATTTTGCTGGTCCATGCCTTGATGAGCCGCATTACTTTCTCTATCAAGTTCTGTTGTCGCTTCATGTATCCATGCATCATTAAAACCATCTCCATGCACAATGCATATATTATGTAGAACAATGCATGCTGCCATCATCTTTGGGACATTTTGTAAAAGCATGCCACATCTCTTTAACGATATACGGAATCACGCTTTAAGGATGCCAAATGCCCTTTCAATTGGCATACAAGTACTTGATTGTATGTAATTCCAATAAACGTTCCGGAGATAGCCCATCCTTACTACCCTTGAAAGGAGGAAGCATCCAAAAGCGTGCAGGATAAGCACAATCGCCTAGTAGACAGTATTTTCCCAGAGCTTTGTTTGTGCATCGTTTTCCTAGGTCTGAACGTTGAAAAACATTCCAATCGTGCATAGAACCTGCCCACCAGCCAACGTCATAGTCCCAAACAACACAATTGGCTGCCACGCTTATCTGTAGAATAATAGAGTGGAAGCCCTTCCTATTAAAATAATCTTCGTGGTTCTCCCTTGGGGCAATTATGGGTATATGACTACCATCTACTGCACCAATAACATACGGTATGCCTCGAAGGGCTTGAAATGCACCAGCATATTTTTGCATTTGTTGTGGTATTGGCCACTTTACATACATACCATGCAATCCAGAAGCACCCAGTGCATCGCAAAAGTCCAAAACAGCCAACTGTGTAAACGAAGTTGAGACTCCGTACAAATTAGCTATTAGTCCCAAACTTGAGCCGCTTACCAAGCGATGTAGAGCCACACAGACCCACTTCTCCACAGGTATTGCCCTTCTATAGTTTGTATTCTTGCGTTGCATTTGTGGTGCTAATTTCGCGACGAGATATTCAAATGTACTCCTGCTAACTCGTAACCTGCTTTTAAACATTCGGTTTGTATAACTCCCCAGAAGCCCCTGCTCCATAAAAGTTTGTGGTCTTGGATAGGCCCAACATGACCGTCGATTGTGCCTTCGCTGACCTATCCTGGCTTGACGTGCAACGTAACCTCGAGCCATGCACTCCATCAAAGTATGCAATTGCAAGCTGTCATCGTCCCCATCATCCAAATCACTTAACAATAGTTGAAACATTGCTATGACAGCGACTACAACATCGATGACACACATTATCAAAAGACTTTCGTCGTCCATTCACCTGTCAAAAGATTTGACGAAACTTTATGAGACAATTGAAGAGAGCTGTAAAGGTAGAATAAAAAAACTTTTTTCTTAAAAGTTCCAAATTCATCTACAGTTGAAAGCATCATTTCTTTTTAAGACTTTTGATTACATCTAACAGACCAGATACCGAGGAGGCAAGTGTATCCATGATAACGAGCGTGCGCTCTTCAAATGTTTTTTTTTCCTCTAGGTTTGATTTTTGGTTGGCTAACATTGATCGGGCGGTGCTAGCCATGTCATTGAGAGACTCCTCTATCTTTCTACCCTTCTTATTGCATGCTCCTTGGTTGGTCGTTTGATCATGCACGATCTTTGAAGGCTCATTAGAGCCAATGTCTTCTTGGGTGTGGTCACCCTGATCATTGGAGACTAATGTATTGTTGTCTTTTGATGAAGACAATCCACCAACAGACGAGGCATGTGTATTGCTAACAACATTGGCACGATTCCACATATATTCATCCACAAGATCATACCACTGACAAATGATCCTGCGATCATTGCCTGATATGGCATTGTGGGCCTTATCCTTTCTATATGACTCATAAATGTGTCCCCAACGTTTTTTGCATGCCTCACCATCTTTGTCGAACTCTGAGAATAGCGATACTAGCTGGGTGGCCACCTTGGACCATATATCCACTCCTTGCTTCGGTGGCTTTGAGAACTCCACACTCATGGATCCCCGGATGTGAATGAGTTGTACTGTCCATGCATCCTTCCATTGCGCAAATGGTTTTTTTGTGGCTATCGAATGAACTTGTGTCTCAGGACCGTCATTCTGATTCTTTCCTTTTCACGCCCTCTTTGGTTTAGGAGGTTTAGGAGCATCAGACTCTGATGATGTTCGTCGTGGACGTTGTTTGTTGGCATTCTCGGAAGATGGCACCATTGGTTCTTGAGCCTGAACCAAGTCAACCTCTTCACATGTGTCCTGGTTGGCATCACAGGAACTTATTGCTTGTGGTTCTTGTTGTCGCGGTGCTGAGGGGCCATGTTGAGGACTATGTGTAACTGGACGAAGAATTACATTATTGTGTACTGTTGTGGGTCTCTCTATACCTAATTGTCTTGGTCGTTGGAACGGTACGAATTGAGGAGGATGGGGATTGATCAAAGGAGGGCGGTTTGGAAACACATTTACAGGGATATTACCAACGGCACTATGGCTTGGAATGTGGTTTGGAACACCCACACTTTGGCTCGAAAAGTACATGAAGTCATTATTGCAT